>NC_040013.1:30381430-30441430 GCF_000972845.2 Larimichthys crocea
GATGACAAAGTACTCTATTTTAAGACCACTGTATAAATAAACTCTTTGGGATACTTTAGATGTTTAAATCATCTGTGTTAAAATAGTAAGACACCATATAAAGTATTAATTATACAGTATTAAATACATTGTTCTTAGCAGTATCAATATTAACCTATTTGTATGTGATGTGTGTTAACATGCCTACAGATGTGTCATATGTGGTGTGTTATGTATGTTTGTTCCTCCAGCATTTATCCTGTGTGTGTGGTGTGTGTGTTGTGTGTGTGTGTGTGTGTGTGTGTGTGTGTGTGTGTGTGTGTGTGTTGGTGTGTGTGTGTGTGTGTGTGTGTGTGTGTCCTTCTCAGAGTGGAACTGGGAGTGTGTGTTCAGGCAGAGTTTCTACAGACTGCTGGCAGTTGTCCTCTGTCTCCTCTCGGCAGCAGTAGTCTGGTCCGAGTGTACTTTCTTCACACACGCACCCCGTCCTTTCCCTTCGCCGTTTGTTCACCTGGCAGAAAAACAACACAACTACATTTGTATTGAGGTGCGCCCGTGTCCAGTGAGGCACACAGAAATGCAAAGCAAACCTAAACTTCTTTAGGCAAGAACAGTAGACAGTAGCTAACCTGGCTCCTCTTTCGTGTTGTTTCTCTCCACCAGATGGTGTGCTTTGTGTCAGATCCTCTTCCTGTGTGTCTGTGTCTACTCGACAGTGTCAGGATACGATTTTTTCAACTAATTACAACCTTGTGCCACATCACCAGACTGATGCTTACAGCCTGCAGTTCAGCGGCATGTATGTTCCTCATAAAGTTATAATACAAAATTCACATCACAAGTGGAAGAGGCACAGTGTTATGAGACGCCTGAGTCAGATGTTTTGCAGCAAACTATACTTTTAAGGCAAAATTCAATCAAAAAAGAGGAAATACAGTTCAGTGTGTTTTTCTCACCATACGTTATGATATCGGGTTGCTCTCTTTGTTTCTTCCTTCTCAGGTTGTTTGTGTCGTCTGACCCCTCCTTTGTGTCTCAACTTTCTGGGCTGATTCACATGGACTCCGCCATCTCACACCAGGACAGAATACAGACGCTACACCTCTGTGGGTCCCACACAAACATGCACACTCACTCGCAACTGTACATACACAGGTGTAATGCAGCGATCACAGATAAGAGTCTTTTCAGGAAATGTTTATATGAAAACAATGCGAGAAATGTTGAAAATCTCTTTGTCTTTAAACTAAATAACGTATGTAATGTCCTCTCTTTCTTCCCTCTGTCAGATCATGGGCTCTATGAGTGTGCTCTATTTCATATCTGATGGCTGGATCCATAGGTTCCTTTACTCTCCTACTGTGGGTGAGTTCACAATACTCAGCTATCTGCTGAGGTGCTCCCGACTGAGTATTTCCATTCTGTGAGACTTGATTTACTGAACTACATTTTATAGAGAAACTTTGTTCTTTGTTGGACGTTTTAATAGCTTCTTTTGAAATATAATTTCTACCACTGGTCAAATTTCTCATTAATAGTGGTTCCTTTGTATGTTTATTGCTGTAATTTTTTAAATTCCAGTCATTATGTCCAGCTAATAAGTAAAAATGAGGACCCAGTTTGCCAGATAAATAACCTGAACTACCTGATTGAATAGAAAAAGAAAAAAAATGAAGGCCTGCAGTTTTACTGTTTTTGCACATTTTGTTTTATCCAATAGTTCAATATTGTCAATGGTCAAATGTATTATAAAATGTCCTTAATTTGGTTGAATTGTTGCATAACTGCCTTAAAAAAGCTGCTAAACTTCAAATAATTTAATTCGGAGTTTATCATTGATGACAAAGTACTCTATTAAAGACCACTGTATAATTAAACTTTTTGGGATACTTTATGATGTTTAAATCATCTGTGTTAAAATAGAAAGACACCATATAAAGTATTAAATTATACAGTATTAAATACTATTGTTTCTTAGCAGTATTAATATTAATCCTATTTGTATGTGATGTGTGTAAATCATGCCTGCAGTATGTGTCATATGCTGACTTGTGTAACTGATTGTTCCTCCAGCATTTATCCTTGTGTGTGTGTGTGTGTGTCCTTCTCAGAGTGGTACTGGGAGTGTGTGTTCAGGCAGAGTTTCTACAGACTGCTGGCAGTTGTCCTCTGTCTCCTCTCGGCAGCAGTAGTCTGGTCCGAGTGCACTTTCTTCAGCACGCACCCCGTCCTTTCCCTCTTCGCCGTCTTTGTTCACCTGGCAGAAAAACAACACAACTACATTTGTATTGAGGTGCGCCCGTGTCCAGTGAGGCACACAGAAATGCAAAGCAAACCTAAACTTCTTTAGGCAAGAACAGTAGACTGTAGCTAACCTGGCTCCTCTATCTGTTTTGTTTCTCTCCACCAGATGGTGTGCTTTGTCAGTATCCTTTTCCTGTGTGTCTGTGTCTACTCGACAGTGTTCAGGATACGATTTTTCAACTACTATTACCTTGTGCCACATCACCAGACTGATGCTTACAGCCTTCAGTTCAGCGGCATGTATGTTCCTCATAAAGTTATAATACAAAATTCACATCACAAGTGGAAGAGGCACAGTGTTATGAGAAACTATACTTTTAAGGCAAAATTCAATCAAAAAGAAATACAGTTAAGTGTGTTTTTCTCACCATACGTTATGATATCGGGTTGCTTCTCTTTGTTTCTTCCTTCTCAGGTTGTTTTGTCGTTTGACCCCTCCTTTGTGTCTCAACTTTCTGGGCCTGATTCACATGGACTCCGCCATCTCACACCAGGACAGAATACAGACGTCCTACACCTCTGTGGGTCCCACACAAACATGCACACTCACTCGCAACTGTACATACACAGGTGTAATGCAGCGATCACAGATAAGAGTCTTTCAGGAAATGTTTAAGTATGAAAACATATGCAGAAATGTTGAAAATCTCTTTGTCTTTAAACTAAATGAAGGTATGTAATGTCTCTCTTTCTTTCCCTCTGTCAGATCATGGGCTCTATGAGTGTGCTCTATTTCATATCTGATGGGTTTTACATCTATTATCCCATGCTGGTTTTGCTGCTCTGCTTTGCAACTTATTACAGGTAAGCCAATATCAATAATTAAAAACTATAATTTCATCGAATGAATATAAAGACTATGTTCAAGTGTAGTTTCTCAATATTAGCTTTTTGCAGATATATTGATATATATGTAGGCCAATGAGTAACAATAATTACACACAGTAATTAACTATGTTCAGGTCATTCTGAATAAGTGTCTCTGTTATAGACTTTGCCCATTTTTAATCATAAAATGTTTTGCTTAGTATAAATCTTTGTCAAAGTCTAAGTGATCCATATAAATCCATAATAATTGACAATCAGCTGATATATTGTGATCTGTGATTTTTTTTCTTTTTCTTTCTCCTGTCTTTATCAAATATCTTGCCTCAAAAATCCAGTATCAGTCTGACTGTAATGCTAACAGTGAAGTGATTTCATTTAGCTGTGTGGTGTACCATAATGCATTATGTACATAAAGTAGGATTACAAAGAGAATATAGGATTACACATATGTCAGTTTGACTCTATGGCCATGTAATCCCCCTCTTCTGTAGGATAACAGATCAGTACTGCCCAGGAATACTGTGGGAAAGAAACCTCTACACGTAGATATCTGTAAATTATGTGCATTTGAATGCAGAATCTGTAGGCAAGGGACCCCATTTGGGGTTTTGGGGTTCTGAGTAGGGGTGGAAGTAGTTAAATCTTTTTATTTATATAGCACATTAAGAACATTCTTACAGTATCAAACTTACAAGTAAATTGTAATATTGTGTATGTGTGTGTGTATAGCCTGGGGTCTCGCTGTTTGAACCTCCTGGGCTTTCATCAGTACATCACTGACAACGACATGACCTCTGACCTGGTGGATGAAGGCAAGGAACTCATCAGAAGAGGTAATCTCATTACAAAGTCACTTTTTCTGATGTATCTTTACACATTATTGCAGACTTGATCATTTATTTGTTTCTCTTATTTCTAGTAAACTTAGTTTTTTTTTTTTACATTCTTTTACCTACATTTATTTCCTTATACCTGAATACAAATTAAGTTGTTGTCTGTCTGAGAGTCATAATTATGTTTACTTTTGTAGAAAGAAGAAAAAGACAGAAAGCTGAGGATGGAGAAAATCGAAGATCGGTTAGACTACTTTTTTTTTTATCAAATCATCTCTTAATCTCCTAATGGTTGTTAATGTTAAACGTGTCTGGGTATTTTTGTGCATTTCCTGTATTCTGTTTCAGGCCTGGAGGGAACGGTATGGAGTCCAGGGGGCTAATGGGAGGACCAGAGCTGGCTACACTGAGTTCAATGAAAACCAGAGCAGTCCTGTTACAGAGATCAAGAAAAGTGGTAGGAATCAAAAAGAACTAATAAAATCATGGAATAATAATTCTTTGCTCACAGCTACTGAAACATTTCAAACAGGGTCCGGTTGGATGCCTTGATTTTTAGTTAATTATTTGTTTGTTTGTACTAGTTTATAGATATTTGATCACTAGACTCACTGCCACATGCAGGAAATTAAACATTTGCCAATTCAGCCACAAGGCTTGAAAATCATACATCTTTAAGATATAAGTACAGACCCTGTAGATGGAGACAGGTTGGGTTACATAATATGACTTTCTGCCCACCTGCTCTCACAGCAACTTATTCGTAGTTTGCTCCAGTTTAAGGGACTAGTTATGGCTAGTTGTCATACATGCATAGTCAAAATCTATGTAACAAAAAAAAGTAATGTAGACAGGCTCATTAGGTTGGGTTGTAAAATCTGTGTTTACCTCACAACCCTTCTCTTTTTATAGATGAGGATCACTTATATGCATCAAGACATGTGCATAATTACAGTATACTGTGTGTACTCTGTCGTTCTTAGTTAAGACCAGAAGAGATGGGGAGATGGAGGAGCAGCAGAGAAGCTTACTCCAGGACAATTCCAGTGATGAAGATTCAGCAAGCAGAATGTATGTATATATATTTTTGGTAAATTAATTGACCATGTTATTTAATTGCAGCTAAATAACAAAGACAAGATCTTATGTCAAACAGGACCTTAATCACTCTTTGTGTCTCTTTCTGTTTTTGACACTGTAGATCCACCGGAGGACGTTACCTGTCTCTGTCACCTTCTCGGTCAGGCATATTTGATGATGTTTGAAAGACAGAAGACATGGAAGGAAAGCAAAAATCTTCTTGATGGAAGTATAAATACAAAGGATTTTACACCATCTCAGGAAATAAAGAAGAACACTATATGGACATACAATCAGAAAATGGATAAAAATGAAATAAAAACTCTCAGTGGAGGGTTTTATGCGTCTTATTTCTGTGACTGGATAAATGACAGAGAGATCACTTCATATAAAGGGATGTTTCTCATCTAAAGCCTTAACCTGCTCATGCGAAATCATTTTTTTTGGAATGTATTTTTGATACTGTGGTGTTTTACAAGCTTCGATTGATTGATGAAATGAAATGATGCACCTGCAGCAGTTGAGAGTAATCGCACACGATACATGTGGAAATTTATTGTTGTCAGAATATTTCACCATTACAGTCGATACGTTTCATTCTAATAGCACACTGTGTCTGAAACCGAAACAAAGAAAACTGATACATGTACTCAAAGGGGAGATATCAAGAACCTAACTTATTTCTTGTTGGATATTTTGTGTAAGGGTATGTGTGTTTTTTGTTTGTTTTTTAATTGTGTGTTTACCATGATAATGCATTAAAATGAATGCAAAATCATTTTTTGCTATATTGATTTGACCATGAATTACTTCAGTATGATGCACCAGCACATATGAAGCGCTGTCTATTCATGTCTTCAGTTGCTGCATCAAATATTTGTGATATAAAAAAAGTAAACATCTCTAAAGCTAGTGTGAATCAAGTTCAAGTAAGACTAAAATATCTCACTTACCAACTCATTCTTATTCCTTGTTCATTAATCAAGTTTAATAGACCTTTTTTTCCTACAGCAGCTAGTTTGACATGGTCAATGCAGGTGTTTCCAATGATACTAATTAAGGTTCAGTCCCATTTAGTGCATTCCCAGTGAACCAACATTGAGTCTGTTTGACCTAAATGGAACCAGAACCTCAATTAGCATCATTAGTAACACCTGTGTTTACCCAACTATTTTTATATCAAACAGCTGCTGCGAATAAATGTCTATTAATTTAGTTTTAATCTGATTATCAGAGTCCTTTAGGTAAACTGGGCCTGTGTTGAACCGCTGCCCGTGCTGCCTTCCAATGCGCTCCGTAAATTCTAAAACTCCTTGATCATTGAACAATTAAAGAAATAATATCGACTGAAAATCAAAATATAATGCTGTTAACTTACTATTAAAAAAACAATAATACAGACGCACTCACATTAGTGCTTCTGTATATATTTGATTAAATGCGTGTTTGAGTTATTTAAGCAGTAGCCCGAAAACACCCGTTTTTACTCCAGCAAGCGAAGGCAGCACCGGACTGTCCCGGGGGAGTCGTGCATGTCAATAATGAATACGAGCTAAGCGGAGCGGTAATGAGCCCGTAACTGACGGAGGAGACACGGACAGATTTTAAAATCCATCACCAAGTATCTCTCTAGTCCAACATTTGTTTCCTGTTGTTGTGACTTTCGAGTCTTAACCGGGTGAGTGGATGATACGGGGCTGCTAGCGTTAGCTCAAAGCTAATTATTAAGGATACGAGCTACGCTAGCGTTAGCTTGCGACGCATTTACTATCATAATAAAATAGTCTAAACGATGCTTGACTAGTTCATTACCCTTGTTTCTGTTTGTTAATTCATAAACGACACTGTAACACGTGTTTTCTATAGACTGTGATGTGTTAAGGTTAGCTAAATCCTGCCCTGATTGATCACACTGACCTTTTTTTTGTTGTTTTTATGTGTCACCGTGTTTATGATGCTCGACACGTTTCAGGTGTAACCTGCTGCCTGTGCTGTGATTTTTGAAAAGCAGAGGCCAGAGATTTTCTCCTCTTATTTCAGTGTTTGTTTTGTCATCTTTGAGCCTCCCTAGGTTAAAACAAGCCCACCTTCTCTGGTAAATCACAAGTTATATCTGTTTTTATTATCCTACCAGGGCACGTCTTTGCTTTTCTAAGCAATGCTTTGCATCTGGATGTTGCCTGAATCATTTGCATGGTGGAGGAAGCAGGATATATTATAGCTGTGGTGCTTTCTAAGCATCGTGCACATTTGAACTGAGTCAGCGTTGTCAGGAATAAAACCTCTTTATCTTCTTTCTGCCTCATTGGTGCTGATCTTTGTGCACATAAAGTTACAGTATCACTAAATGAATTGCCTAACATGCAGTGATATCTGCAGTTTATGATCAGATTACAGGTCTTTTACTGAGTCACAGTTTTTCTTTTGGGAACGAGCTTAGTTTGATACAAGTACTTGCAAGAGTTTGAGACAAAACAAACTTATTTAATTTAGTTTCAAATAGTGAAGACTCACAGACAGATAATACTATAGAATAAATTGAAAGTGTGGATGTTTTTGTGTGTGTCCAGTTTGTAGACAGCTATGGGTGGGCTGGGAAACGGACGTCGTGGAGGAAGATCACCCCCTCTAATGATTGGCGCTCTAATCGCCTGTATCCTGGTTCTGGGCTTTAACTACTGGGTGTCCAGCTCCCGCAACCTTGAACTACAGGTAGGTTAATCTGTGTGTGTGTGTGTGTGTGTGTGTGTGTGTGTAAGTGTATTGTGGTCAGCTTACAGCATTTGTCTAAATATCTAAGTGTTGCTATATAATGATGGAACGTTTTATTGTTATTAATCATAACTTTGGTACAGATTGCATCACCGCTGCATGTTATGAGAAGACCTCTGGATGATTGTGTATTTTCCTTTTTCACTTCACAAAACACTCACTTTAAGCAGCTAATGTAACCCAGGATTTTGCTTATTTGCTTTGCAGAACAGGAATACAATTAAGAACCAATCAAACATCTTGAAGCAGAAACACAAAACACAACTCGCCGTGCTTTCCGTGTTTGTCACTGTAATCTGAGTTTGTATCAGTCTGTCAGTACTGCACAGTCAAATTGTTGTGTTTGTATCAGTCTGTCAGTACTGCACAGTCAAATTGTTGTTTTTAGTGTCATTACTGTGCGAGACGCACGCAAATCAGCTGTGAAGAAAGCACTTAAACGACCTGAACTAACCTGAACCCTCTTTGTGTGTGTGTGTGTGATACAGACTAAGCTCTACGAATTAGAAGGCCAGGTGCGACGGGGAGCAGCGGAGCGAGGAATTGCAGAGATGAAGAAGAATGAGTTCCAGGAAGAAATCCAGAGACAGAAGGAGCAGATAAGCCACATAGAAAGCCTCTACAAGAGACAGCTGGAAGGAGCCCAGAACACCTGCAGCCAAGAGAAGGTACACATGAACACTGCTGGGACTTAATGTAACAAAGATAAACTGCTGTCTGTAAACTATAGCCACATAGGACCTTCGGGGCAGTGAAACACGTCTTTGTCTTCCCTTCACACTTAACAAACAGGAAAGATTTACACAAAACGCTGTGTTTTTGTTTCTAGGGCACGCTGCAGCAGAACATTTCCTCCAGTACCAAGACCATACAGGAACTCAAAGGTGACAAAACTGTTACAAACAGTTTTAACGTCTATGTGTCTATGTGTGAGAAGTTAAATGAAATGTTTTGTGTCTTTCTGTGCTCTAGGTCAGCTGAATCAGCTAAATGATGACCTGGGGAAGCTACAGAAGGAGCTTCAGAGTTGCCAAGGCAACATCAAAACCCTGAACAACAAACTCATGTATGACATGTAAGGAAAATAAAGTAGTAAGCTCTTGATATGCACACGAACTGCCACTGACATTATGAATTGCCTCAGTCCAGAGATTATATTCCTGTACCTCCTGGTTAACGTGTACGTCTGTGTGTTTGTACACGTGTAGGACCCATTGCCAGTCCCAGGTCCTGTCCCAGAAGGAGTTGTGTGATGAGAGAGTGGCTGCTGCTAAACTTGAAGTTCAGAAGAAAAGGGAGAAGCTCACCCCTCCTCCAGGTGTCTCCTCACAGGTAAGACCACATTCCTGTTCGACACTAAACCACACAAAGGGGTGTTAACCGTTACTCTAGTCTTTCCTCAGGATCAGGATCTGGGATCAGGGCAAACGGCCAGGCCCAATGAAGCGCTTTAGTGTTGGCTTTATAAAGGCTGATCCACTGCTCATTGTAACACAGTGCACTCTGGGGACACCAGTTATTATATACTCTCCATTGTGCTTTATTAAAGCCCTGGAACAGTTTCTCAATGCATACAGTTGCTTGTGATGCAGCAAAACACTTCATCAGGTTTGGTGATGTTCTTTTCTGTCCTTTTATGACACTCAACCCACAATTATTACATTATTATGAATCTATTCAAGATGATTTTCTTTTGTCTGAACCTGTAGACAAATCAAGAGGAAAGACCTCTGGCCTACATGTTCTGTAGGACAAAGCTTTCTAATTTCCTCTTTTACAATCCTACACCCAGCTTTTGGTGGTGTGAAATAATGTGACATGATGTCAGCAGGACAATACGGTGGATGGAGCAGTGAAAGAGGATGGAGCAGTCGTGACTGTGGCTGATGCGGTTAAGACAGCTACTGTTGTAAGTCACACACCAAGCGCCTCTCAGCCCAAAGAAAATGAACCACCTGAACTACTGACCAATGAGATCATCGTGGATAAAGGTAAAAGTCATAAATGTCCTGGTAACTCACATCTATGTGTATGGAAATAAAATATGTATTTATATCTCTATACCTTTTATGCACAAAATAACAGACACTCATTTTCTGTCTTATTTATCAGCTTCCGTTGCCCAAGTAGACCAGCTCCCAGCAAAGGATCTCTCCAAAGTAGACTCCCAATCTGTTCCCTCAGCTGCTAGCGTGAAGCAGGACGTTTTGCCACCACCAGTGGGCGATGTCGCAACAGAGGAGAGTGAGGCGGAGACCAGCAAGCTTTTAACGGATAATCTGACTGAGGATAAAAACGTGGGGTTGATGGATGCTCAGACAGAAGGTAAAGAAAAACAAAAAAACAATCTTTTATAATTCAGAGAATCAAACACGTTGAACACACGAGCACGCGTTTTCAGACCTGTTTTTCTACCTTACCCTTCCCAGGGTGTCCGCGGGGTATTAAAAAAGGTAGTAATTAAGTAAATTAAAAGGTTGTGAATGTCTGATTTTTATTTATTTTTTTGAAGAATAAACGTGATTTATTGTAAGTTTGTTTGTTAAAAGTTCATCAGAATTTATTACACAGACTGTACAGTAGAACTATTTTCCATAGCGCACAGCAGTAGACTCAGGATTGTTCTGTGTATTTCATGCCTTCGAGGTCTTCATCACTATTTCCATCATTTAGAGTTCACAGAGGCCATTTATGAGATCAGTGTATATCCCAGGAGGGGGGTGGTGCTTTTATTGACAGATTGTCACACTCTACAGCCGGTGTTTAAAGTGTGCGTGTGACCCACACCAGGCTGGGATCTAAACACGGAGCATCGGTGCTAAGGTTTATCTGTTTATCCAGCATTGACCCGTCACAGAGCTGTGATGTCATTTTGAGACTCGGTTTGTCAAGTTTAGTCAACATGTGAGAACCCGTCTGACACAGAGAGTCACACTCAGCGTCGCTCCCTCTCCCCTGGCACCGTGAGTTACCATGGTTACAAGAACGCCCTGAAACTTTGTAATGATTCTCAAGAAGTTTGCGGTTAGTATGACGGAACAACATCACTGAATACTGAAAAGTTATGTACATGATTGATTAAGTAATACTTGAAACAGGCGTTGCACAAAACGGTTTCCACTGAAAATGACATTGAAAAATACTGTTGGTCAAGTATACTTGATGTCTTCATTAGAGAACATGGTTATGTGTGGAGTGGTGCTGAACTCTTAGGCATTCTGTCATTGCTTTAGCAGATGTCAAGTAGCGTTACTCAAATTGTGTAGTTGGATCTATCTACAGTGTTCAGTTGACTGACAGCTTGATGGGAGAGCAGCCATTGATATCAAATTCCTGTGCTGCTAGTATGCCCAGTACACCGCTCCAACCAAGTCCCACCACCAGTCAAACTCCCACTGCAGCCATCGCAAAGTCGCTTTGGATAAAAGCGTCAGCTAAGTAACTAAATTTAAATAACAATTAAGGGACTGACAGTAACAGTGCATGTGCCCTCCCATTTATCAATCCTGTTTTTGCTATATGACTAGAAGCAAGATGCCTTGAGGTTTTAAAAAATATTTAGGAGGTGTTAAAAAGGTATTAAATTTAACCTCAGGATTCCTGCCAAAACCCTGCTTCCATTTCCTACATGTCGAATGTGACACAAATTACAAATTGAGGGCACAATTAGTCATAACAGCAGCATGAAGCTTGATTTACTGGGCATGAACAATATCCTGCACAGCACAAAATGTAGGTATGTGAAGCCCAAAACATCATAGGTACTAGCACCACGTCCCTGTGACCTACAGTGAATACCCTGGCCACCACTGGTTCGAAGGCTAACATTGGCCAATAGAAAATGTCCCTATCAAAAGCAGGGAGCTATTTATTCCTATCTAGGCGTTCTTAGTTAAAAGGTTGTGTAATTTGTGTCTCCAGAGGCAGACCCTGGGATGGAAGGCATGCTGGTTAGCCGGGTGAAGGCAGATGAGACTACTACTGATCAGAAACCCGAGGGTCTGGAGGAATATGATGCAGACGAGCGGGTAGTGGATGATGTCAAACAACAGCAGAGTAAACAGACTGAAAATATGGGTAAGTGTGTGTCACCACTTTTGGGTTTATTCAAGTGCAGTTGACCATCTGATATAAAGGTATAAAGGATAGTTGTTAATAAATGTGCTGTGTTTTAAAGGATTTGAGTGTTTATAACCATGTTGTGTTTCTGGATAGACCTGGAGGAGGAGCTGGCTGACTATAATGGAGATGATGAAAATGAAGGCGAGTTTGAAGCAGACAAACAAGCTGAGCTTGCTCGAGTCTAAGGTATAAACTGAAAACACACGGACATTCATGTTACTGTAATAACTTCATGACTTAACATATGACACATTCAATATTGTTTATTTCATGGCAGCAGATCGAAAACAATTCAGCGTCGACCGTCCTTAATTATCTTCAGTGTTCAATTAAACTGTTCAATACAGCTGTGTGCAAACATAAATCTTATTTCTGTGACTGTTTTTTCGGTGTGAGGTTTTAACAGCTTTTTAGCACACTGTCATATAACAAACTATTGAAAAGCATTTGGCACATGTCCATCCTTCAGTCTGCAACAACTTCCCCTTGACCTTTGTAATGCTTTCCTATTTGACGCAGCATATCCCTGAGATTGAAAATCTGCATGACATGTTATTTGGAAAATGCAATTACAATCTTACAGATCTTTTACTAGTTCTAACATGGCCCTGCTGTAGGCACAGTGTAGCCATAATAATAGATTTGCTTGTATTATTAACATAGTATTGTTTTTTTTGTTTTGTTTTTTTCTTGCAGGGCTGGAGTTGGCGAAGTGATTCGCACACCACATTAAGAAGCCGGACCCGTTATACACCTCAGCACAGCAGGTTAATGGAGCCTCCCAAACACACAAAACAAAACAAAATAAAATGGACATTCCTATGCGGACTCATAACATTAGGTTGGGCGGTTAACTTCAAAAGCATTTGCTTTGTGGATTGTCTATTTGTCATCTTAATTGCATTCTGTACATTTGATATTATCACATGTAGTCAGATGTTTTATCAGCTGGGAACATTTTCTGTATTAGAGTATTAGAATAGTTATTAGTATAGTATTAGAATATTCTGAACAAGCCTCAAATATGCAAATATCAGCTACGTGAGGACACTGTTATTGAATCACATGCATTTCACTGTGTACATGAGGCCCCGAGGAGCACTCATTTTTCCTTTTCATATGTTTTGATGACACGAAAGTACTCGGTACTTGTATGTACTTTAATATCACCTGCTTAGTTCTGCGTACTCTTCATCTCGACATGCCAACACTTGACACGAGCTGGCTTGAAAAACATCTCGACATGCCTGGAAATCAGTAGATTTTGATTATGTGATTAGATGGGTTGTTTAAGTTCACACTGTAATGACTGTGACTTGAATGCAATAGAAGTGATGATAATGTGCAGACCCTTATAGGGTTACAACAGAACTCATCTATCGGAGGGGGTCTGCAGCAGAGGCTTCTTCTTCTTCTCTCTCGCACATTTAACAGCATTTTAAATGCCTTAAGTTGTTCCTGTACAGAGTCTTTCATAGAAAGAGTGCTGACGTTGGGTCAACAGTCACTTTGCTCTACAAGTGAATGAAAATGAGGCTTTCCATAACTGCAGTCAATGATTCCTGTCAGACTGCTGAGTCATTTTGATGCTAAAGTCAAAACAGCCCCATGTAGCCAAATTTGCTATAAACAGTAACGTTGGCTTCGTGGACATGCCACATGATAAACAGGCAAATTTAACTTTGTCAGGTTTTATTGTAAGTGATATACATTTTTTTGATCAATGAGCAATCCTTTTTTTTTTTTTTTTTTTTTTAACAACATGTGCTGGGCTCAACATTTTGGATCAATAAGAAAAAATATTTCTAGATTATAATGAAAGATATAGTTTAGAACAGGGGTCTTCAACCAGGGGTCCACGAACCCTAAGGGGTCCGCAGAAAGACTGCATGGGGTCTGCCAACTTTTTGTCATAATAATGGTGACTGTGAGGGTGCGGACAACTGAGAAACCACAAACAGCGGAAGCATTTGCCTATGTCCAAAGATGCACAGCTCTTGGAATTTAATACCCAATAATAATTATGCATGAACTTTATCATCATAAAAACATATAGGCTAATAACCTAGTACATAAATAGATTAATAAGGTGAAGTTGAACAGAGTAAATATAAAAGTTATTACAGGCCAAGCTTAAAATGTGAAACTTTTCTAAAAAATGAATTACATGTGGGGGTCCCTGTTCTGTTTGTCTCTCGTCCAAGGGGTCCTTGGGCTGAAAAAGGTTGAAGACTCCTGGTTTAGAACACCTGGATAATATTTGCAGATCAATAACCTCTTTTCGTTTCAACGCATGCCTTATCGATTCTGTGTACACCAGAGTCCCCTTGTGGCCAGTAGATGCTTCATAGGGTGTAGCGCTTTGGTACATGTTTACTGGACCTGCTCCGAGTTTTTGTGAAATCACTTTGTGGATACTGCCTCTGGTCTGATGGATTGTAATATTTTGTGGAGATATTTGAGAATTTTTCTGTAACATTATGAAGGACATGTCATTGAAGTAGGGACGGTGTGTTCTGCTTTAGGGCTCCTGCAAATCCAGTAGATGTGAAAAATTCAGTAGCTGTGCTAAAATGTATCAAGTCAAACTGCACTAGACTGGAAATTGTGTGGGTGAGTGCAAACATGAATATAAGACATCAGAAATAACAAAAAGCTTTGAAGAAGATGCAGAATACAAACAGAATATATGTAAATCATCATATGCCATACTTTTATCTTGTCACTCTTTCATATGTTTCCTTCAGCTGTTGTTTAACGTCTTGGTAACATGGAAAACTTTTGTTTTCACAAACAAAACAAAAAAGTTTTGTGGTTTTACAAAATGCTTGTTAACGTATGTGTCATTGGATCGGACGAATAGTGTTCAAGATGTTGAGAACAATATTTCAGTGTAATGTCTTTCATCAGGTGATCACTTTTTAATTTGTGTTCCTCAAAGAAAAACAGGAACACAAATTAAACCTTTTCAAGTGAGTTAATAATATCCACTCAAATATATAAGGCCATTTCTCATCCTGAGCAGTATCTGTTTTGTTAACTTATTTTTTTATATCTGTAATTATTCTGCTTCTTTTTGTTTTCTTTTCTTTTTTAAATCTGGGCCTGGTCATCGTGTTTTACAGTAACCGTACAATTTAAATGCTGAAGACCGATTTAATTGTCGATCCTGCAGGGGAAATATTGTTTCTGAGATTTTAAAATTTTTTATTGTCATTTTATTTTCAAACTTGTTATTTGTTGTCAGTTTTGTCATCGGAGAGTGCAAACACTGGACAGCCAGTGCTTTGCTGTGTCAGAAATCTTTGTCTGCCTGTTTGTGTAAAAAGTCGAATTTTCTGAAGTAGAAGTCTGTTTATCTGGAGAGAAAATGATTTTTATAATTTGGAATATTTTTTTTTGTTTTCATGCGTTTTAAATTTGTATTTTATTTTGAACTGCTGAACAAATTTGTGAAAGGTTAAATAATCATAGATTTTATTGATGATAGATAATAAAAATTGTTTTTATTACCACTATCAAGACATGGTTTCATGTGAGATTTATTGTTTGGTGGTTGGTGTAACTAGTATTTGGCTACAATAGACGCTGAACACTATTTATGAGAGTAATGGTAACATAAAACAACATTCACAAGGCTTTAAGAGAACATATTTTACACAGCTTAACTATCCAGACTGAAATGTGAGAATGTGAGAGGTCTTTTGTACAGCTATCTCCATGTGTGACCATTGAACTTGATTCATATCAGAATATTTAAAATACTTTAAATATATAATATAGAAAATCCACATGGAAATGAGCTTTTGATCACAGATGGATAGTTTATTTAGTTGTAACTTCAAGTTGACGCTCAGTGCCAAATATCATTTCTGGACTTTAAAGCACAAATCACCAAAGGAAGTGAAAACTGGAATAATGTTTATTTGAGTCACAGGGTCACAATATAGGGTTTAGAAAGGGGGGGAGGGAGGGTATTTACATATTTACATATTATTTACATGTGCAGAATATGTGGCTTAGTTGTTAAAGAAGGAAACAACTCGTCGTCGAATTCTGGAGAAGAATTTTCTGACACTGCGAAACCTCTTCTTCTGCACAGTAGGCTGAGTGGCAGCTGCAGCTTCATCGTTTGTGGAGATGTTGGCTGCAGCTCCATCGGCTTGGTCAACTGCAGCTGAAGTGTTATCGTCGCTGGCAGTTGGCCCACAGTCAGTAACTTCATAGATTTGAGGTGAAGTAGGAGCAGCACCAGACTCTTGGTAAGAGAGAATACTGCGCTCACTGACTGAATCATGAGAGCTACTGATGGCTGATAATCCCGCTGACATATCAAGGTTGAACATCTCGCCATCTGAGTGTCCATTACTTGAACTTGATACATCTTCTCCACACAAAGGAGTAGGTGGAAGACTGTCAGAGCATCTCATGCTGGATGGTTGTATTATAACGTCTTCATCAGCTGAGCTCTCAACATTTGCGCTGTCAGCACTGGTGTGTGGATCCTCATCAATGCTGCTGTCGTCAGAACAGTCTGCATCGTAACCACTCAGACTGTCTTCACCGATGCAGCTGTCAGCATCTGAAGATCTGTCCTCAGTGTGTTCATCTTCATCTTTACTCTCAAAGTTGGAGTCCATGCCACTGTCACTGAAAGAATCGTCCCAGTCATCCAGATCTTTCAAGTGGGAATCATACATGATCTGAAGTGCCTCTTCAGCATGTGAGCTCGTGGCCATCACTTCTACCAGATGAACCATAGAAATAAAAGGGTTCATTATGGCTTCACTGGGAGTGGCTCTTGCCTGGGGATCCAGATTTAAGCACGACTTCAGGAGGCTTAGAAATGCCATCCTGTCTTTGTATTCAACGTCCTTTCTTTCTTCTGGGTAGCTTTGTACGGCATCATCCAAGTTCTCGGCGTAGTCGAAAATCCTATGCCTAACTTCAGCTTCGACACCTGTTGTCTCCAAGTACTCATCTGATGACTTCAGTCTCCATTCTGGACTGCCGTCATCATTCTTGATGAAATATGTCGACGTATTTTCTCCAGCATTCAGCAGGTGCTCTTCAGGCTGACCCAGCAGGTGAACAATTGTTCTCATCCAGTCATATGGACAGTGATAAGGTAGGAGGTTGGCACCAAAATACATGAATGCCATAACGCATCCCACTCCCCACATATCCATGGCTTCAGAGAGAGGGAGGCCTAAGCCCACCTCCGGAGCCTGGTATGAAAAAGGCTGTATAATCATTGCAGCCTGCACTTCATTCACTCGTTGGGCCAGTCCGAAGTCAATAAGCTTTAGTTTGAAAGGATGATCCTTGTGATTTGAAAACATGATGTTATCTGGCTTCAAATCCAAATGGATGATTCCAATACTTTTCAGGGCATCAAATGCTACCAGGAGCTGGTGGGTGATAGGACGGATTTCATTGAGACGCATTGTCCTCTGCTGCTCTCTCATCACGTCCACCAGGCTCTTGTCCAGAATTTCAAAGGTCAGGCAGGAGAGGTTGTGGAACCTGAAACCTTCAAAGAATCTTACGATGTTACTTTTGTCTGGATCCAGAGTCCTGATGGCTTCTAACATTTCCAGTTCATTTCGAATGAAGTATCCCTCATCGTCTTTGTGGATCTTCACCGCCACTTGCTCTTGTGTCGTTAAATTGACGCATTTGGCAACTCTGCCAAAATATCCCTCACCACTGAAGTCAGTTACCATGTAGCGTGTGTTGTTGCTGAACAGTATGTCACGCTCCTGGATGTCATATGGTGTAGCTGGTGTGGTTGAGGAAGTTGGGGAAGACATTTTTGCAGTCAAATGTTTCCAAACACAGAAAAATCCACTTGTGTGAACTCTGATAGTAAACAGAGTGTGACTGACCTGGCTCAGCTTATAGACTTCAGATGGAAGGTGGAACTCTGACGTCATTCAGATCAAAGTCGTTCGGACACATTAAAGCAAAGTTCGAATCAGGGGTGTCAAACATGTGGCCCGCGGGCCAACCGCGGCCCTCCAGTGGGTCCGATCGGGCCCACGAGATGACTTGTAAAAATGACGTTAAGTAAAACTATTATTTCCTGATTACACAACAAGCAGATCCATCCAATCAGCATGACAGCGCACCTGACTCATCACTAAAAATATTACTCCGTCATCGCCACACTGTCACATCCTGAAAATATAGAACATGTAAACAAATACGTATAAGTCCAGTGGAAGTCAATTTTAATAAAGTAATACATGTGAATTTACAATTTCAGCTCAGGGAAATGTTGTTTTTAAAGACTAAAGGTGGACTGATATGGACTGAAGAGGAATATTTGGTTATAAAAACATGTTGTTCATTTTGGAAATGATTACATCGATCTTTACCACGCTGTGGAGTTACTGGAAATGTTTGGATCATCCTCCGTCAGCTGTGCCGGTGAGTCGCGGGAATATTGCTTCAATAGAGACCAAATAATCAATCGATAATGAAAATCTCAGGCCTAAATATCCTCCCTGTGAAGAGAAATTTGACACTGAAGCTGCAGTTGTAGCAAACTGTCACGTACAAAAATCAACAAAACTTGAATCTAAAATAATTAATAAATAATAATCAAGATAATTAGAATAAATATGAAAAAACTTTGATGTCCACAAGTGATTTTATTTTTATTTTAAATCACCTGTCTGAGGATATTCTGTGTTTGATTTGATTATTTCAAACACTTTTATTATTATGAGTTATTTATTTCATTCTATTATTTAATTTGAACATACAGTGAGCCTCAATAGTGTCAAAATACTGGAAACTGACACAAACTTCAAACCACATAAATCCCAGGGGTCGATTTGCTTCCATAAATAAAAAAGATCTCAGAGTTCATGTATTGTTCTTCTGTTGTCTCTTCACACTGTATGAATGTCAAATGCAAATGTCCAAGAGTTTTACAACTTTCAAATTCTGGTCATACTTTCACTTTACAGAGGACAATGCTCCAGCCATACAGTATATACAGAATACAGATACTTCCTCCTTATCCTACTTTTATACGAGAGCATTTAGTTGACCTGTTTATGTTCTATGTGACAGTTTATTCAAATTTTTATTGATTTATTCCTTTTAACTTATTTGTTTTATTGCATCCTGCTTATTGTAAAGAACTTTGAAACTACATTTTGCAGCATTATTATATAAAGTAGTAGCACAACGCAAACCCTCATTGTCTGTGTGAATATTATATGAATATTATATCTCTTATTTCTGTACCAAAAGATACAAATCTAGAGAAAATGTTTTGGGTTTTTGCGCCCTGAAAAGATTTAGTCTGAAAATGTGAAAATCTTTCCAGAAAGTAATTAAATGACATAATATTAGAACCACACAAAGACGTTTTATTGTGTGACAGCTGGAGCTTTTCAGTCCTCTGGAGTTGCTGGTATTGTTTTTCAGGAAGCAATGCGGATGGTTCCCTGGCCTGGACAGGAGCTCTACTGTACCACTCATGTTAAATTGTGAATTTGGGATGTCTACAAACGGGTGCTGTACAAGGTATGACAGGATACTGTAGTTTTTTTTTTTAGGACCAACATTTTCATTCAGATAAGCACATAAATACATCAAAACTTTCATATGTTTGAATGATATGCACCGATTATCAATACAAGACTTTTCTGGAGGCAGCTTATAAAACATTTCATTGGCCAGTTTTTTGCGCAAAAGCACCTTGAATTGTGTCTGACTCTCTCACTCACACACACTCACACACACTCACACCTCAAACAATGCAGATGTAGATATTGTCACTCATTCTGGTTCAGTTGTGAGTTCTCTGGTCTGGATTCTCATGCCACATCTTTCATTCAGGTGAAGACAAAAACACAAAACAAATGGGGTGTGTCAAACACTCCTTTACAGCTAGGTGCGTCACACACATTGTTCAGACATGGACTGGTTCAGGGCCATTGCACACTTGTTAAGGTGAAGGTACGGCCTTTATGGCTGATGGTCTTCATGGTGAAACTCGTATCGACCCGCGCTGCGGAGCAGAATCAGATAATCTTGACCACAGGAAAGTACTTGTGAGCTGAGAAGTCAAATTCTGGGAGCACCTGGGAAAGCAGAAAATTGGCATTTTACTCCAACGGCTGCTACAAAAGACATTAACCAACATTAAGATGAGACTACCACAAGTCAGTGGAATATTTTTTCCTTTGTGCAACTTTTACATCTGCATACAAGTTGCTGATTTGTTTATACTCTTATTGTCTTATGTTATAGTGTCTTATGGCTAACTTCACAGTGTAATACTTATTACATATTCTGCTGCAGGTTCCCAACAGGTGTGTCGTGTTATCGAAAACAAAACTCTAGGATTCGGCCTTCAACTTTTAATTCCCAGCAGATAGAGCAGAGCAGAGGAAGAACACCTCTCCTCCCCCCTCGAGAAGAAAGATAAAGTTATGAATGGACTACTGTCACTGCTGTATAACTAATAATACTGTGTAATAATTAAAAGACAACAGAGTAACAAATTTTGTGGCACACATGGCTGTGAATTTACAGAAATATTGTATATTGTATTACAGAGTATTACAATGACAATGTATCCTTAGAAACCAAACAATAATCCAGGATATGTTATTGTGTTACCTTGGTCTCCTTCTTGTGCCCTCCAGCCAGGAGCTTCATGACTACAATGTTTGGCTTGGCCACCTTCAGTATACGGTTCACCTGTTATCAATCATTAACTGGTTAGTGACAGTTGTGAGCATTGGAAAATTTAAAATGCAAACAGAGGAATTACAGCAGAAAATTATATTGTGAACTGATTTAAGTAACACGGACGTAGATGACAAAATCCTTCCAGGAATGTTCTCAAACAAATATAATCTAAAACAACATAAAACACAAAACGGCATTTAGTTTACAAAAGTTCCTGACCTCGGGGTCCGGGCTAGGCACATTTTCTAGGATGAGTTTAGCCTGCTGGAAGTGTTTGCTGGCAGCCAGGTAGAGGTCAGCAGAGCCGGGTGGGGGATTGTACTTCTTCAGATCAGACATCTCCTGGAAAAGGCAACAAAGGCAAAGTCAGAGAGGAACGAAGGAAATTGTGCAAGTGAAACAAAACAAGTTAAAATACTGGCAACGTGAATATAATGAGTAAAAATAGGAGAAATTATAATAAGTGAAGAGTGGAGGAGAAAGGACAAGAATAATGAGAGCCTGCTCCTTTACCTTGAACTGGATGTAGTGCACAGGTGGCGGGGTGACCACGCTGTTGAAGGGGGCGAAGCGATGCTCATAGCGAACCTGCTCGCTGTCTAACTCAAACTGAGGCTTACGCACCTTCCCGTCCATATCCAAAGCTACCATCGTCTGAGAAGAGAGACAGAGGCAGAGAGAGGATTGGACAATAATGCAGTCTGTGTGTCAAATAGGAGAGAAGAGGGCTCAGAAGAGCATCTGTACTGGATATCCTACCTTGTACATGCCAGCACACATGTTCTGGTATGCTTGACTCATGGTAATTTCTTTGCTGAGAGGGCGAACTGCAGATGAAACCCAAACATGATATTACTACGACAAGCACGTGCATTTTTGTGCAGATTTTAGTCAGTATGGTGTGTTTACACTGTGAGGGTGTGTACCTTTTTTCTTCTTCTTGGTCTTTTTGCTGCTTCGTCCTTTTAGCTGCTCCTCCAGAATCCGCTCCTCAGCCATCTGAGAGGAGTCGGCTCTGCTCAGAGTGGACATCAGCCATGCATAGAGGAACTCTGACAAGTACCTACACTCAAAAACAAACATATTCATTCACAGAAAAGTGCAACTGCAGAGAGATATGATTATGTGTGTGTGTCTGACACTGGGGGAGTTTGCGCCTTTGAGTTAGAGCGAGCAACAACCAAGCGTGTGTGTGCTCTTACCAGTAGATGTAGTAGTACTCATGCATGCTGTACAGCTCCAGTTCAAAGCCACTCAGCAGATACTGGATCATGATCCTCAGGTTATGGTAGAGGATCCAGGTGCCGAGACAGGCTAGATGCTGTCGCTGAGGCTCAAGTTTCATCAGCAAGCTATGCAAGGCTGCGTCCACCTTCTCTGCCTGCAGAGCGCAAAAGGAGAAGTCAGTGGTTGCTTCATAAATTATAAAATTACAATTGCCCACAGAGTGATTGAAAGAAAACCACAACATGGCGATAAGGCGCAAGGGGTTCATCAATATGTAATTAGAGCTTTTACATCAGTATCTGTACCTAGCCAAAGAAAAGTTGTGCTGTGTGGAAAAAGGAGGAGTACAACAAAGGAAAGTGCTTCAGGTCACCTCATCCTGCAGCGTGGCAAACTCTTCAAGAATGTGACCCAGCTTGTCTCTCTGTCGAGCTCGGTTGTGTCCGTGAATCTGGATCAGACTGCAGAATGGCTGTAGGGAGAATTGTCGAGAAAAAACCCCAACAACAAATAGTGAGAGTGAGAGATGCAATTTTACACCTCTCCCCCTAATCTATTCACTTGAAACTCAAGTACTGACTTATGCTGGAATGAAAGCAGCCCACAAAGTTTGCTGAGAGACTAAGGTGTAGAGAATGTACCAGATGTACAGACTCATTCATTTTGAGCAGTAAATGTAAATACCCTAGAGCAGCGTGTAACAAAGGAGTCAATGTAGTCCTTGGCCTGGTGGTTGTTGAACAGACAACACCTGGAGAGAGTGAGACACACAAAATAAGCATCTTGAGACAAAATACAAAGATCCAAATAAACCATAAAATAACTAAATAATCCAAAATTTGTATGACATCAAGACAGACTTACTTATATGACAGGACAGGCGGGCTGACGAAGTATCTCAGAGCATCTTTAATCATATCCTGCATCAGGTGGGTCCCAAATACTTTCTTATTATCAATCAGGAACGTTGTCTAGATTTAGGAAGACAATGAGTTTAACTCCAATACGCTGGGTTTTAAACCAATATATTTTTAAAGGATGAGATTATATGTTAACTTCTAGAGGTTTTTATTAATTGTTACATGTATTAAACTACTAAAAACTGTAAGCAAATTTCAAGGAATCTCTCTGTAGGCAAACTGGCATTATGAACTCACTTGAAGGAGAGATCTGGAGAGCACACAGGGAGACTGCTCGCTGAACTCACAGAAGAAGTCCTGGTGAAACCACAAACAAACAAAAATTCATGTGCCTCTTTCTTTGATAATATACTAGAAAGCATGCACATGTATGGGCTCATTAACTACTTAAAAATCTGTTCATAAATTCTATATTATAAACCATTCCCAGGCCTGTCGTGTATTAGCATTTTTCCTAGGGTGAAGGGGAAGAACGTAATGAAATAGGAAAAACTGCTTATTTAAAAAGGTCACTGGTTCAGAATGTGAAGTAAAGATCCAGACATGTGTTTACCAGTATGCCATGCAGGTTGGTGGTGTTGATCACGTCACAGACTGTCTTGATGCGTTCTATGAGTTTGCCAAAATAGGCCACCATGTCCTCCCTCTTAATGATCTTGGCGTAGCGAGGAAAGGTAGGTGGCAGCAGTCTCTGGTTTACCAGCGGCTCGAAGCCCATCATGATGGGGTGGTCTGCAGCATGCATGGAAAAAAAGGTCACATTAAGTAATCTTCCCCAAGAGGCTGTCTCAGCTAAAAATAGTAGAGCACAGCGAGACATTTTTTTTTTTTTTTTAGCTCTGTGGTTGGAAATATAACGAGGGAGAGGAAGTACATTTAATGTGCACTGTATTATAACTGTCTAGGTTTCCAGGGCGATTACTTAACTGGGTTTTGTAAACTCATGTAAAGCCAAACTGTGCACTTAACTCTACAGGTAAATGGTGTGTGAGCGGTTACCTCCTTTAGTGGTGTCATTCTGTGACTGAATGCCGTGCTGAATACTGGAATGAATGGCTGATAGGAGGTCAGCTGCCTGAGCCACAAGCTTCTGGGCCTCACCCACCGAACTAGTCTGATATAAAAAGATATGAGCATGAACAAAAACATGCATGCAAACCAAGAAGACCAATTTTAAAGATACAGATACTCGACAGGAGAATGTTTTCAAAAATCCACAGGCTAGTCATTAACTAAGTCATTGTCTGATTGTGTGTGTTACCTCTTTCTTGGTAAAAGTGATGAGTGCTGTCAGTAGGAGGCGTGTGAACTTGATTCTGTTGAAAAGTGCCAAACACTGCTGATGCTGGAAAAATAAAGTATAAGAACATTAAACAGACTCACATGTACAAGCACAAAGCCTATGTTTGAGTTTTTTTTCCCCTTGAAACAGCTGGAAATTCCAGAGTCTCAAAAGGTCATACGAGTCCCACACTCTGATAGATAGATGGAAAATAAATTATAGCAGGCAGAGACTGAGGTTTAATTTGTGGCTGAAATGTTCATGCTTAAGTAGGCTTAATTAAACCCTCATCATGCATAATTAAGCAGTTCTACCTGTAGTCCTACATATTTTATGTTAAAACCACATAAGTCAGAAACAGCTAGTGTTTAGCATTCACATGGCCTACGTGCTATTTCGAAAACAGGAATGACCTGATGTACCTCCAGCTCGACCTCCGGGTTTCGCTGCTCACCCTGCCGACTGCGTGTGCTCTGTGAAAGCCAATAAACAACGTAATACTCGACATCTGTATCAGCATTAAATTATTCATATATCAAATATCGTGGCTTAAACTGGACAAGAACATATACCTTAACCTTCCTCTGCAACTCATCTTCCACATCTTTCAGCATACCTGGTAGGAAGAACAAATGAGACAAAGAGATGACACCAGCTATCTTTGTTCCTTAAAACAAACAGTATTAATCTTTAATGGCCTGTGTTGTTTACACGTGAAGTTGTAGACTTAATGAACTATGATACTACAGTACTTGTACCTGTCACCCGCAGGTCTGTGACGTTATTGGCCATCTTGAAGCCATAGGTCATGGCCTGGAAGTCCTCCTACACAGACATATAAATATGGACTCTGAGTTATTGTTGCTTGTGGTAAAAATGGTAAAAACTTAAGCAATACTTCAAATATTTCCACACACATTTGCACATAGATAATGTCTTCTGTCAGCTGAACTGCAGCTTCATAGATGCATACACACACACAGACACAATGACAGACAGAAAGTACAACGTTGCTTACCTCCTCAAACACAGCAGCTTTGTTGACCTTCTCTCGGGCGATGTCACACACCTTCAGGATACCCAGGGCAAAGGCTTTGAGGGCTGGCTCCTCAATCAGATCAGGGTTATGGACGTACAAGCAGGTAAACACAGTCTGCGCCAGGGAGTGACCCTCCAACCATGTGATCTAGGGATACACACAAACATGGACACATGACTACAGGGTGTCCTGCAGTGGTGCTGATCAAAGAGACTTCAGTGACTATATGTGTGGCATGCCACATTTTAAACTCCCTGTGACTTCCTAAGAGGGTTTTCTGTATGCAAACACATTTCTCCAAATTCAACATTTCAGAAATTCCAGCGATCTTCAACAACCGACCTCTGTTCCCACTCTTTGACATTCCTTGAAAATCTGCTCTCCATGGGTCAGTGAAATGCAGACCTCTAGTTACATATTACACAGAGAAGCCACACTGTTTTACTGTAACAAAAAAAAATGAAACTCACCAAACAGCAGAAACATGTGTCTATGATGCCGATAAGTTCAGGAAGACTAAGGTCTTTCACCTTGATGGCACCTTCCTACAACATGAAACACACACAACACAGGAAAGAATTACAAATAACAACTAGGCAGTTAATATTGAAACAGATTAAAGAGGTCAGCGGTACTGTACCTTAATGGCTTGCTCAAAGTTTAGCACTTTTCTGTTGACCTGGTTTCCAATCATTCCTGCGTCCATCTTAGGATCCATCATCTCTATGGCGGACATGGCCTCAAACAGGCCAAACCTTCATGCAAAAAGAAAATTAAGGCAATCAATGATATGAAGTCTATGAAACTATATTTAGACTTTTGCGACACGAAAACTCTCAAATAAAAGTTTGAGCGAAGTATGAGTCTGCACAAAGTATTTTGTCCTACTCACAGTTTGTCATGAAGCAACTCTCCAAGGTTCAACTCTGCATAAATTAAGGATGAGGACCAGGAAAGAGAAACGGGGAAACACGTCAGTTCCTTTTATAACTGCATACAGATGACTCTGTCATACACTCACTGGCAGGGTCCCTACCTTTGCATGCGCCTTTGAATTCATGTGTAATATCAACCCAGTTAGCATTGTTCTTCATCTTTTCTGGGATGCCCAGCCCCCAGCCAGCATCATCATCCTCAACAGCCGACTTCATCACCATGGTGACTACTAGAGAGAAACACAAAGAGAACAATGTGAGAGTTGTTCAGAATATTACAAAATATCAACATTTGTTTAACAACCCGTCAACTTAACCTGGTAACAACTCAGGTAAAAGCATTAGATGACTGGCTGACGTACTGAAGAGCCTCTGGTCTCATGGCGTTGTGAGTGTTAAGCACCTAGCTGTCTTCACATATTTAATAATTACTCAGGAACTAAAAAATATGCACTTACACTCACACCATCATTTATTACATTCCTGCACCTTCTCAATCGGACATTCCTGAGCTTAGCTGGCAAACACTATGCTGGCTGATTAGCTGTAGGCTGTCTCTGTATGTACACCGAGCAGCTGTGGATATTTCAATCATCCCATATGGCCGGGTATAATGTTTCTAAGCTCAGTCATAAATATAGCTCCCTGCTTCCAAGCATTAAAACCCTTCTATTACTTTCCACGGCATGTAAACATATATGAAGCACAGGCAATGCATCGGATTTTACACAGAGAAAAGTGAGAACCTCTGAGCCTTTTAAACCAGGTGCATGTCGGTACTGTGACGGCTTGTGCAGGACTGCATTAGATAAATACTCATGTCCATATATATCTATATTTCTGCAAATATATACACCTTTTAAATATGTATATAGTTATTTTTTTATGTTTTTATGTTATGTTTGCACCTACCTGTCATGTTCCTTGTCTTTTAAACTGTACTCATGTCTATACCTGTATGCACCGGAGTCAAATGTGTACACACACCTGGCCAATGAAGCGATTCTGATTATTAAGGTTTATTAACATAATGATATTTATAGCACATCTATCATATCCATCAAAAAACTTAGACAGAGACATGATAGGGATGCAGCCAGGGACTTGTGTCTCATATAAACATACTTAAATTGATTTGAACTGATCATATACAGCTAAGATAATTACTGCATTTCCACCAGTCTGACTTTGTGAGATGTTTAACGACAGCTGTGTAAAAACAGGAAGATACGTAGCTGTCCTTTGTTTCTTAATTCATCCATCAATCCATTCGTAACCTCGCACCACCATATCTCTCGGATCTTCTCCATGTTGCTGCTCCCTCTATTCACCTGACTGTCCCCTCCGCCCGTCTCACCACCATGGGCAGCTCTGGACCTCTTTACCCCCCCGTCATAAGGAACATCAACTCACTCTGACAATTCAAGTCTGCACTTAAAAACCCAGCTGTTTAAAACAGCCTTTTCCATCGGATTCACTTTCATTGTCCTATTTTAACCTGTTTTTAATGTTGTATTCTTGTAATTTGATACTTTTATGGTTCTTTTTGTTTATTTCTGTCATTTGCTGTCTACTCTCATTTATTGTAAAGGTGTCCTTGGGTGTCAGAAAGGCGCCTATGAAATAAAATGTATTATTATTATTATTATAATTAATGAACAACACAATTTCTAAAAACATAACTCCAGAAAGAGAAAGCTAACCGAGCTGACAGTTACATGTAGGGCAAACACACGGGTGTAACAGTATTGCAGCTTGTTTTACAGTCCCCCTAAAAAGGTGTAGGGTTTACAAAAACACCGAGAGCGGCTCAGCTCAAACTAAAACACATGAGGTTAGTCAGCTAACACGTCAAAGTAGCTTTTAATGCCCGTGTGCTAACAGGCTAACGCTGCCCACCAGTGGATGTTTCCTGCGGACAAAGCCTGAATATCGTCAGTTCAACACGTCCCCGAGCCTGATCGTGTATATAAAACACGCACGCTGTTATCAGACAGCAACATTTTGGTTGCAAACTCGCACGTACCTCAGTATTTTGCCTTTAACATGTAGCTAACAAGGATCCCCTCAAAGACTTGTAGTGATCGGCGCTTGAATCTGACGTCACGGACTGTCAACTGTCAATCTGGGAAATGTAGTTTTTTACGTGCAACGCTCGAGCAGCCGTTTGTAGCTTTTGTCATGCCCGGTGTGGGTATGAATGTTTATAAATGTTACAGTTCGGGTGCTTTTGCACTCTTTAGTGAGATTTCAGTTTAAAAACTACAAGCTAAGTGAGTACTCTTCGCACAGAAACGTCCTCTCGCGTTGTTTACCGACAGCCCCCCCTGACAGTTCATTGGGCTGGTCTCATCACAACATCATAAGGGCGTTTCAGGCAACGACACACAGTCTATGTTGGAATTGGTCCTCCCTTTGAATGGGATAACAATTCCTCTCCGTGCAGGTTCGTACAACCCTCCTTCTCGTCGGTGTTACGCGGGGCTGTTGCTCCAGCTAACGCCGCCTGTGTGCCTCTTTATTTAGCAGTGTTGTTAGCATGCCTCCGTTAGCCGTAGCCCGCTGTCGCAGACAGGCGGTCGTTAATGAGTGACTAGTCCGGCAGGTGCAGCGGACACCAGCCTCAGCTCGGTTATCTGACTTAACACCCTGTAAAATAGCCTCGCCTGGAGGTTTATCTCGCTAACAATAGCATAATGACAGTGACTAAACTACATTTCTCTGCAGGGCAGACAGGCTGGAGTTGTTCCAGTAGCTTATCATGTTTTCTAAAATGGATTTTATTTTTTTTGGATACAGCTCTATCGTCGGGGGTTATTGTGACCATCTGTCCACAAACAACAACATGACAGTTGTACAATGACTCTTCAGATAGCTTATCTCTAACACAGAAGACCCTTTATGGTCTGACAAGTAGCTCCATCTGTGCTCCTCCACAGCCCATAGACGTGACCTTTTAGGATGTATAATAAGTACATTTGATTTAATATCTTATCGTGTGTTATCTTTATCTGGCACTAGACGGGTAGCTTTAAATTTAAGCATTATTATTATGTGACTAATCTTATCTCACATAAATGCTCTTGTATTCACTCTGACCTATTATAAAACTCTTGCTTTTTTCTTTTTTTGCAATGTTCCTGGAGGTTTTTTTTTTTGCTGAATGATGCTGTCCTCATTGTCATTTCATCTAATGCAGCTTAACACTAGGAATGTTGTTTTTTTTCATACCATGTGTTCAAATTACCCTGTCTCAAGACATCTGAGATCTGCAGCACGTACTGTAGGGCAGCCCCCTTGTTGTTCTGTCTAAAATCAATCTGTATCTGATAATAGTTTTATTCTGGGACAGACAATATAAGCCGTCTGTCTGGGTACACAGGTACACACATTCACAGCCATGGGTATTTTAGATATATCATCATCCGGTTTGGGCATACAGTACCTGCAGGGCTGGCTAGAGCGTTGCGATTACAACAGAGGGATCTGTTTGGGCACACAGGGCAAAGGTCGATTATGCTCATTTCTAAAGTCACACAGTATGTTTATGCTCAGCGTTTTGTTCTTTTTTTTTTCCTCTTGCAGACGATATGAAATGTTGATGTGGTGAAAATGAACAAACCCAAGATGGCCACAGAGAAAGGGTGAGTTCTCTATTTTTCTATTTGAAGACAAACATGTGCACTTTCATTCGCACACCCGATGCTGTGACACGTGTGCATGTGTTTCGGTGTGAAAGCTGCTGTCTCAAAACCATCTGCTCACAAATTCTCCCTCACTGCTTATCTTTACTCTCCGTGATGGTACACTATGAGCCACCAGGTGTTTGTCTCTGCAGTTTGTCATCTTGTCCCACTATCAATGTGTGAAAGAGCGTGTTTGTGCAACACAGCAGATAATAAGCCGACCTGGCGTTAAAAAACCTCCACGTGTATTTGTCATGACGACTAAAAATAACAACACTCATCATTGGAATCAGGCTTGGAATAAACCGTTGGTTTATTTGTCCTTATCAGGTTTGCATATTTAGAAGTCGTTCCTTTTCAGTTAATCTGTGTTAATCTGTCTGACTCATGCAGTGTGTTTATTTATACTTTACCTCTCCTGCATTATTTTCCTTTGTCTATAATTGTACTGCTATTTTCTCATAATTCTTGCAATTTTTCCATTTTTTTTCTCTCTTTCTCTGCGTCTGTCTGTCTCGTCTGTGTCTCTCTCTCTCTCTGTCTCTCTCTCTCTCTCTCTCTCTCTGTCCCTCTCTCTCTCTCTCCCTGTCCCTCTCTCTCTGTCCCTCTCTCTGTCTTTATAAGGACATATGAGAGTACTGGGTACACTGACAGTGTTTTGATTCTCTTTCCAATGTTTGCTGTTGCTGCACCAACAACTGACCTCTAACCTCGTGTTTCCAGTTGAGTGCCAGTTGAGTGGGTTAAGGTTATAAATGGGGGATGGGTCACCATCCCAGAAATAGTGAAGGACTAGGAGACCGTCTCAGTATTTTACATGCCAGTTTTTTTTTTTTATTTATTCTGCACTATATTACATAAATGCTATTTTTGTGGGTCATTACTCTGTTTTTGGCCAAGACTCATTGTGAGCTTATAAGGCCATTTGTGTATAAGATGGGCTGTTTAATGTTTGGCCTCCAGTGTCAACCAGTGCTACCTACCCAATACTCATCCATCCTTCTCTTATAATCTTAGACATGGAGCAGGAAATCATGACAGATATCTTCATTTGTGTTTGTAAATGCGGCAAGTTATCCTTTCTATATACAGTTTTCCAAAATGTAAGAATTTGTGTGTTTGTTTATGTTAACAGCGTTCCCAGTAACTCCAGGGTACTGATGCTCCTGGGCCAACTGGAGAGGATGAATGGAGAGGCCATGATGAGGGATGTAGAAACTGCAAGACAGGTCACGGCAAAGATACTTCATCTCATTCAGACACAGGGTGAGAGCAAGCACACACACACACACACACCCACACACATTGTAATATATTATCATAAAGCGCGAAACGTGTGTCTCGTAACTGCAGTTGACAAAACAATAAATCTCAAGTTGTTGTGTTTATCATATGCAATATACAATAAAATAGAAGCTTAGACATTCTTACATCTCAGCTCCACACACACACACACATCTCTCAACACATCTTGTATAAAAATATAATGTAATATAACCCACATCATAGAACTCCACAGCCCCAACAGTGTATGATCAGATTAATGGTTTCGGGTTATTATTGGCTAACCCATCTGGCATTAAGGGCCGACACTGATAGGCTGATGGTATGCATGTGTATGCCTGTTTAAAAGAGTACTTTAATATTGCCCTACTATGGTGCTGTTGTACTCAATCCAGTTTTAAAAAAAGCATCAAAGTGCAGCAGTAACAGAGATAATGTCCTTTTTATTTTACACATTCTTTTTTTATTGTCAAAACCTGGCTGTGCTGCCTACTTCATAACAATGCAACTTGACCCGTTAAGTCAAATATTTGGGTGTGTCATGCAAATAGCAGCTAGTTCAGCCTCAAGCCAATGGCCTCAAACAAAGATGAGGAGCTGCAGAGGTCTGGTAAGCTCACTCCTTTCCTTTCCACAAATTTCTTCAATTCCCAACCAACATTGATGCAAAAGGCCAAACTTTATTCACATAATGTTGTAGCATTACCATTCCAGCACTTGTAAACTCACTGATGTATATAATCATGTAATTAAAATGTCCCGATGCAAAGCTTTATCTCGTGGCATTTAGAAGTGAGGTTGCAAATTGCAATCAACTGAATACCACTCACCTCAACCTCCCCTTCCAAACACGTAGTACTTGTAAAAACTTGAAAGGCCCTATTTAAAGCCAGTGCTTGGTCTGGCTGTTCTAATTACTATATTATGTTATATTATGCCATACGCTGCCAAAAAAGCCCCCCCCCCTTTACACACTGGACCTTTTTACTTAATTAAAAACGTGTGCAATGCCGTCTGTGTAAATAGAGATGGGTTAGTGCACCGGTAGTCAAAGTGTGGATGGATTGATACAGCGTCTCCTGATCTGGTTCTCTGATTACTGTTTTTGAAAGGAGAGCAGAGGAGAAGGTCTGACAGCAGAAGAAGACGGCATTGTGCCGCTTCGCTGTGTCGAGCAGACTGAAACATGAGTGTGTCTCTGCTTGCAGGTTGCACCTCTGCTGCTCTGACGAGCTGGATGAATGGAAACCTCTGATGCAAGCATCACTGCTCCGTTGCTTTAACAATTAGTTCATTAATGGATTTGTTGAATGGAACGGCCAGAAAGTACAACACTTTTGATACGTGTGTGTCTATCAAGTAGACAGTCTCTGGTTGTAACATCTCAAACATGCGAACATGTCCTTTATTTTTACATGCTATTTGCATACTGAATTTTACACTCCATATTTATTTGTAGCTCTTATATTAACTTGGCCTGGAGCTAGCAGTTTTCAGTAATGTGGATTTTTTTCCTGCTGAATTGTTGCCTGCTATTTTCTCTGATCTTCCCCCTTCTTACTTTTCTTGATTTTTATTTTCCCCCTGGAAAGTCATAATTTGTTGCTTACTTCGACTTCAAAGGAAACTCGTAGTTAATCCATCATGACTGATGGGCTCAGTGGAAAAGATTTTGTCTGACCCCGTCAATCGTCATATATCAGCTGTTCCTCTCATCTGCTGCTTGGCTGTCTGTCACACCGGGTCTGCAGCCCCGACTCGAAATGCGTATGAGTGTGACGTTGGTTAGGGGTAAGAAGGGGTCTATGACCCTGTTAACAGTAACTATACACCCAAGGATGGACTTTGCTGTGCTCATGTTCAGAGTCTCAGGAGCTTAGAAGGCAGACAAGGGATACCAAGAAAAAGGAAGAGGATGATGGGGAGTTGACTGGAGTTGCAAATGGAATAGCCAAAAACTCACACATCTGTCAAAAAGATAAATAATATAATAAAAAGATATAAAAATGAAGACTTGAGACCTTATTAGACCTTTGGTTTGGTTTAATGGAGATGAATTCAGTCTTAGTGGCAGCAGTTCTATTTTTTTCTCTAATTTCCTGGCAGAAACTGTCTAAATTTTTAGAGTAGATCTACTTTTGCACACAGTGCTGAGTTGTTGAAAAGGGAGGGGGCAGGAGAAAGAGGAGAGGACGCGTGAGGAGAGGGGTATCCTATACAGTTGCCAGTTTTCTATAGGAGCAATTGGTGATTTAGTTTCTGGTAGTATGCAGGGGGAGGTGCCGATTGCTGGATTTATAGTGTCCTGCCCGGCTCAGTGTGTTGGTACACAGATGGAGGACTGAACAGTTGAGCAATTTACTTCTAGCCTAGGAACAAAGAAAGTGACTTTATGCTTTATATAGACTATCTGACTAGTGTTTAGACTCACAGCAGACCTGCTCTGGGAACCTGGGATTTTGGAAATCTTTTCACCCAAAAATTTGAGTCCATTGTTATGAGATGGAGTACCGCTACAGCAGGAGTAACTATCAATCTGTGGTCTCCCCAGATCCACCAGGTATGGTCCAGAATACTAAAAATATACTAGGAAAATATTTCAAGGTATAGCTGAAGTTAACCATTTTTAACCTTTATTATTTATGATGCAAATCAAGAGACACAAATATTTCACTTTTCTCAGGTGAGTATGGGAACTGGGATTAGAACAACCAATCTCACTTCTAGGACTTTCATAGTTTGTGTGCCATACTTTTGGCACTCAGCCGTCGCTGACTAATAACTAGAGCCCGACCGATATTTGCCTTTCACCATGGCTTCAAATTAACAATTTCCAATCCAATTTTTTCCTCAATATCCCACAACTATCCTGGATTCTACTTTAAACTGTCCCATTTTTCAAATGCAAGGTCATATTTTGAACAGGACAACATCAGTTTCGAACGCTGCCTGTCAGACGCAAAGTTTATTGAGCCCTGTGATTTACAATACTGTGGTAAGCGACACAGAGTAATAGAGAAGAAGCAGCTCTCAGGAATGTCACCCATAATTGGTCTACAGTGTATATGTAAAATCGTTTAACATGTAGAACATTTAACTAAAATATTCTTTAATCAGTTGTCATCTCAGTAATCTGTGAAGATCTACAATCACTAGAAAAGACGTAAATGATGAGCGTTAAATTAAATGACAACATCTACAGATGTCAGATTGTGCACATCTGACTAACTTTACTTTTGACTGCCAGCCTAAAGATCCATTCATTCATTTATTTCAAAACGTAGTAAATGGAAAACCATTGCAGCAAATCATTATTGGAGGGAGGAGTGTTTTTGTGTGTTTTTGTCGGCTCGTTGTAGCTGCAGGAGATAATTATTGCTAATTACCATATTTTTTTTCACCCATGTTCTTTTTCTTGGTATCTCTTGATGCCTCCTAAGACTCTGAACATGAGACAAGAGTACAGTAAAGTCCATCCTGGCATGTGTAGTTACTGTGGTGTATAGTTACTCGTGGTTTTGTTTTTGAGGATTAGTTGTTGAAATGCCATTTTGTTTTGAAGAGCTTTAAAAAGTCTGGCATGACAGAAATGTTTTAAGAGGTCACTGCTATCCAAAGCACTGGAGGGTGTGTGTCTGTGTGTGTTCTCACATGCTCACAGCTGTGCACGTGTGGAAAGTTAGCTTGTGGAAAGTGTGTGTACACATATCCGTTTAACTTTCTGATACATTTTGGTGGAAGATGAAGAAAGCTGCATGGCTGACACCTTCCGTTTCCCCATTACCTGCTCTCCTGATGTATTCCTAATCAGTGGCAGTCTGTGACAGCATGTAATGCCAGATGCATGGACCCTTCATGTGTGGAAGTGATATAACTCTCCAATTGGGATATTTGTGACATGAAGTGAGCATGTTTCTGACACATTTGTTTGTACTTAATGATTTAGAGAAGCGTGTTGATCTATGATTCTCTGTGAACTTTATTGTTGGTTTCAAAATTTTGTTTTTAAAAGGTTAAAGGTATCAGTATCTGTTACCTAGTCTGTGCTGTGTCCTGTTTGTGTTTCAAGAGAGGACAGCACAGCTCACTGAGTCCTCATCAAAGCGACCGGGAATCTGTCAGCTCCTAAATTACAGGGCAAGCATATGAGTTTAAAGAGGTGAGAAGGTGGAGAAAGAGAGGAAAAAAAAAACTAAAACCACTTAACCTATTTCTTGTCTTGCTGAGTAGGACAGTTTCTTAGGCTCACATGCGCAGAAGCTAATATTTGGCACAATGTAAAATGAGGTTTAAAGATTAAGTATCTTTTTATTATACAATGCAGGGGAATATTTCTAACTATAAATAACGCTGGACTGTTATTTTCACACGTTCCAAGATAATCCTCTATGACTTTGTGACTTGTCTTTGACGACCCACCATATACAGGACAACCTGCTGTACTTGGAATAGCAGCCGTCACTCGACTTGTGTGAGAAGCCCCCGCTGTTCTTTCGGACACACGCGGTACAGTTTGTCTTCACATGTCCGATCATTAATCTGTTGTGTGTTACAGAGAAGAGCGGAAAAGAGGTGATGTCCAAAGGCTCCAGTGGCATGGAGGTCATCCTGTCTTCACTGGAGGTCAGCTCATTCACCGTCACAGCTGGACACTGCAATCTTTCAGCTTTAACACTAAGCTTACTCTGTGTCTTTTACTTATGTCTGCACAAATTGATTGAGGGGTTTCCTATAAATAAGCTAAGCTAACCAGCTGTTGGTTCCTTCATAGTTGTCGTACAGTAACGAGAGCGGTATCAATCTTGTCATCTAACTCTGAAAGTAAAGTAAGTAGTAAGAAAGTAAGAAAGAAAGTAAATAAGTGCATTAGCAAAAATGTTTCTTTAAGAAGGTGTACACAACAGACTGAACTGTGTCAGAATAAGCTCACTGTTTTAAAACTCTGCATGCAAAGACATAAGAAATGCATCAGCATGCAAGAGTGGTGGGAAAGCCTGCTGCAGGTGTCACATTGACTTACTGTTTGACTTGATATTAAAATACAAATTAAGGACAGAGAACATCAAGTGAAGAAATGTGTGCCTCTTAGAGAGAAAGAAGAGGCAATTGCACACATTTCTGGAGTTCCCTGTACTGCTTATATCTGCATGCTGTTTAACAAGTTTGCCGTGTGTGTCTTCAACAGAACTCCAGCGATGTCCAGACCACTCTGAACATTTTGTACATTCTCAGTGAGCTGCTGACTGTCGGTGAGTTCAGGGATCTCTCTGTTTTTTTTAAAAATTGATGTCTGATGACTGTTTCGAGAGCTGATGATCATTTCTGAAACTTGGTGGTACAGCCAAAAAGTGTACTTTTTCATGACTGTGAGTCATTAAGTATTGAAAATATTTAACATATTCTTAAAGCATAAATAATCCTCGTTGAGAATGTTCCAATGTTTTAAGGTTTGTGTTTCCCAGCTGCATATTTATGGACACCTCAAGGCATAATTCTTGTAGCCTCATTGCTCTCATCACATCAAGAATTTTATTTGACCTAATGCTTGTTTAACTGGTTGTTTCCTGTTATCTTAGGCAGAGGACGCAGGGTGGGAGTCTTTGTGTCTAAAGGTGGAACCGGGATATTATTCCAGATTCTGATCACTGCCAGTAAAGAGCAGCCCCCCAGTGAGGAACTCATGCTGCAGCTTCACTCACTGCTGGCCAAGGTTGGCCCGAAAGGTAGTTACAAAAAAAAACACACATTACACAAGTATGTACATCAAGGGAGGGACTAATTTATTTGAATTTCAGTTTTTTTGCTTATGTCTCTGAGCTCTCTGAGTTTAAGTCTGGTTTGTACTGTTAAATGGACCCTGTTAAACAAATAAAAGTTCCGTACTTGTTATAAAACACATTGTGTGTTGAGTGAATGTCCATCCTTATAAAACATTTTCAGAGGTAATGCATTGTTTACATCTGTTTACGGCCTGTGTTGGCACATTGCTACATTTCTTTCTTCATCACTGCCTCATATAGAGCGATGAAATGGCGTTAAACCATTGGCATGTGAATCACACCATAATCACTCACTTTACAACCTCTGTGTGTTCAGACAGAAAGTTTGGAGTGAAGGCACGTTTGAGTGGCGCTCTGAATGTCACCGTCAACTTAATGAAACAGAACCTACAGAACAGCAAGCTGCTTCTGCCCTGCCTGCAGGTTCTCAGGGTTTACTCTACCAACTGTAAGTCATTTAAAACTTTGTAACACACTTCCCAAAACATTGTCGCTACTTTTGCATGACATGTCCTCATTCATGTGTCTGTTTTTGTAAAGCGGTGAATGCCATTTCTTTGGGCAAGAACGGAGTGGTGGAGCTGATGTTCAAGATCATCGGACCATTCAGCAAGAAGAACACAAGCCTGCTCAAGTAAGCAGTTGAAAGTCCTCTTCCACAGAGTCTGCCTTGTTGTACTGCCATGTTTCTACAGTAGCACATAATGGACAAACCAAACCAAACACCGGCTCTAGAGAACGCCTTTCACATGTTTATGTTGAAGTGGCAGCCAACGTAGGTTCTCCTTTACGCTCGGAAAGACGGGTGAGGGGAGGGGTATTAAGTTGGTTGCAGTCACTAGATGGCACTAAATCCTACACACTGGACTTTTCTAATGAGCTTTGAATCTGCTTGAATGTAGTGTTTTGACAAGCTACTGTAGCACCGCCCACAGGATACATCTCCTGGATATTAACATCTATCTTTGACATTTGTTTGCGGACCATGTAACCCATGTGCCTTGTTTCTGAATCAACAGGGTAGCTCTGGACGCACTGGGAGCACTGCTCAAATCCAGTGAGTAATTTATTGTGTAGCATTGACGTTTGACTCCAATAGTGGAGTGATCCTGAGTTAATGTTTGTGTCCGTGCAGTATTGCTCCCTTCTGCCTCTCTCCGCCTTCATCATCAGTATCATTTACCCGTTACCTGTCTTTGATTGTTTCTTTGGGTATGTTTCTTTGGTAAATGATCATTCAACTTGGGTTTCAAGTAACCCTAATTCCAGCTTTCTCTTCTTTATACTTTGCTTTTCCGTGTTCACTTCCTTCATGTTTGTCTCATGTCATAAAGTACAAATTATCAGTGCTTTAACTCCTCTCTTTTCTCTTTGCAGAAACGAACGCTCGCCGTGCAGTGGATGGTGGGCATGTGACCGTCTTGCTAGCCCTGTACCTGGACTGGCATCGCAATGACACACGGCATCGCCACATGCTGATTCGCAAAGGGTTGCTAGTCTGCCTCAGGAACATCACCAACATCAAGCTCGGCAGGAAAGCATTCATCGAAGCTGATGGCATGAGGATCCTCTACAACACGTCCACTGTGAGTGAGATTGTGACATACACATGGCAAACAATTTAAGCGTGGAACACACATGTACTGTACACACAGTCTCAACTACTCTCGACTTTCTATTTCCAGGAATGTCTCCCAGTGCGGACTCTGGATCCACTGATCAACACTTCGAGTCTCATCATGAGAAAATGTTTCCCTAAGAACCGCATGCCTTTGCCCACCATCAAATCAGCCTTCCACTACCAGCTGCCAAATGTACCTGCTGCAGGGCCTGTGGCACAGCTGTACAACCAGCCACCTGGGGGTGAGAACACAGGACACACACTAACACACACCGACACGCTAACATCAGAGTGTGCCCTAGTTTGCCACAGTGTATGCACACGCCTTTCATTGCGCATCATGCAGTACAGACAGACACACATCCTTTATACGACACAAACACACTCTTATAGTCTTTAATGATTGTATCCCTGGAACGACTAAATGGTTACTGGCAACACTCTTGACACTGCTGCACACAATGTGCTTTACAGGAAGAAAAATTCATCTGCTCTGCAACAAGCCCTTAAAGAAGGGTAAGACGTACGTAAGACGCAACTCCATCCTCTTAATGCTTTCTCATTCACCTCACATCATACTCTAGCTTCACTAAACTAACACATGACATGTGTTAGTAATAAAAGTGTAATAAAGATGCTTAGTTCACATTGCTTGCTCACTAGTAGACTTATGTACTTGCACTGTACTCAACTAATTTGCTTCCATGTATCCACAGGCTGTCGTACTCGAGCCTCTCTGCTCTTCCCTTAAACTGATGTAAAATAAATCTTATTTTTCATGTAGCATCACGCTTAGGTGAATCTGCTTGTTAATTTCCTCCTTTCATGTATTGCAAAGTGCAAAAAACGGAATAAGAACTTCATAAAAACAGTGATGTACGCCACAATTTTGTCAACGCTAATTGGCAACAGCAACCTTGTTGACTCGTCTATATACCCAAAAACATAAGAGAACAAGAACAGTGTAACATAACAAGCTACTGCTATTCCATGGAGTTGTCAGTGAGACCATCGCCTCAATATATTTGAAGAAATGCACTCAAAATTTCTTCTCTCTTCTGAATCTCCACTCATTTCTGGATCATGGCTGCTCACATCTTTTTGTTAACATTTTCTCTCTTCCTGTCATTGTAACGAGACTCAATGACCGAAATAAGTTGAGTTGTAGCAGTCCGGTTATGTGCCAGCCTTGTGTGCCGCGCGCACACTTAGAGGATTGATAAACTCCCTTGGGCGAAGAAAAAGCAAAATATAAAGTATTTCGTGTCATAAGGACAGTCCCCTAACAACTTCTGTGTTTGCACCCAGTGGATGATGTGGCGGACGAGAGTGACGATACTGAGGAGACGGACGCAGAGACAGAGAACGATTCCGAGAACGAAGACGATGAGAAGGATCAGTGCTGCACGGTAACGCTCAGCACTCACAGGCACATGCATATTTCACATGACAACATTAATGAGTTGCACTCACTGTTCAAAATGTTGAGTATATTTTCTCTGTAGATGGAGCCCGACAACTTTTTCTACATCACAGTTAAAATTCACTAAAGGTCTTGATGTATAAAATAATTATCTCTAACTGGCTAAAGGTTGTTAATTCATAAATAGGTTGTTTGGTCAAAAAACACAGTTTTTGAATAATGAAACATTTAATATCACAATTACATTATTTTATTAACTTACTGCTATTTGTAGTTTTATGTGGCCCTGACGTTCATCTAAATGTCCAGCAGAGGGCAGTCATAACTCACAAGATAGTGCCAAACGCTCACCTATCATGTGTGATGAAAATTCCCAAGCACTAAAAAAGCCCCCTAAAATTAAATAGCCTCACAAAATAAGTAGGTTTTGATGTCTTTGTACAAGACTCCCACGTCTGATCTTTTCTCATTAGCTGTGGTTCTTTTTCTCTCTTGTTTTTGCCAGCTCATAATCTTTAGGTTGCAGTGGATTTGAGCCCACATACAGCCAGCTAAGAGACAGCGGTTTAACATTTAGATGTATCCATATGTTCCCTTTTTGTGTCTTTTTAATCAGAATGACGACATAGAGACGGACATAAACAAGCTGCATCCCAAAAGGAACCTCGGACGTCCTTTTGAGGAGTTGAGGGTCTATGACAGGTTCTTCCTGGAGCTTTCTGAAGATTTCCAGGTCAGTATTTTGTACACACGTTGATTTCATAGTGGAAAAAATATTATTAGGCATCCATTTTAACTATAAATGTGGCAGTATAAGACTTGAAGAGTTATGTAGGTATCATTTTAACATGGACTATTAAAATAATAAGTATGAGACATTTCTTTTATCTCGGTTTTTATGTATATTGCTTTTAATGATTGTTTGCACTTATATTGAATGTCTGAGGTCAAACTTATTAACCACACCTTTTTAAATGTGTTTAAAAAAGTGCACATTTTTGTGAGCCTGATGAAGCGCTAAGTCAAAAACACGACTTTTGTCAGTTAATCTAAGATATTACATTACATTTTCTTCTTAAATCTTCTGATCAATATATCTTGTTTCAACAGGGTTATAATTTTGAATGCTCAAAGAGTGCCTCTACCACATTTTCATCATCGACCTTCTCTTCTTCATCGGCCTCAACTCAATCTGCTCGACCAATCATCGTGCCCACAGCTCAAGCCCTGTCCCCAAAGCACGTCCCCGTACCGAGCTCTCAGGAGGACTGCAACGCTACCAAAGGAAAACACACCCTGCCGTCTCCTTCTGTACCCACCCCCACTTCTCCTGCGTCTCTAGCTCCTCTAGACCTGGACACCATCCACCACACCAAGGACCAAGACAAAAAAGAGGAGACCCACATTCCTTCCACCGACACATGTTCGACATTGTCCTCCCTCAACAAGCCTCCTTCTCAAGGGCATGTGATAGAACAGGAACTATCGCATGTGTTGGAGGGTGTCTCTCTTGAAGGGGACGGGAGCGCAGAGGGGGTCAAACAAGAAGGATCCCCAGTTAATGCCACGAGACACATCCAGTCTCCTCTGCTCTTGGGGGGTATTGCTGCTCGTCGTGTGGGAGGAGGAGGCAGTAACTGGGGTTCAGATTGTGGCTCAGAGGGTGCGGAGGATGAGGGAGGGGAAGGAGCAGTCCTGGAGGTGCCAGACACGGCTCAGCTCCTCCCGCTGCATGACCCAGACCTTTACGTGGAGATGGTGAAGGGAACACACTCTGTACCCCAGTATGCTGAAGTGGCTTACCCAGACTACTTTGGCCATGTAGCCCCAACATTTAGGGAACCCCTTCTGGAGAGAGTGTATGGCGTCCAGAGGTGAGACATTTTTTATGAAAATTGTGGTTTGCAGAAATCATTTGTCATCCAAACTCATCAGGATAAACAAAGCATATCCAGACAGACCATCTGGAGCCTCAGTAATCGTGATATTTTAATAGTAAAGTTATGATGATACTATCATGATCTTCTGCCTGGCAGTCCAAATTGGCCCTTGGCACAGGCCGCGAGCTACAGTTTACATTTTAACTCTGCTTTGTATGGTAGCGGGAAAAGGCATTTATTATAGCTTATCTCATTCCTGCTCATTAATAAACAATATTTTAATGGAAAATATGTTTGTCCATTCATTGTGTTGAGTTTGTTGTGGGTCTAACCCTGCAGGTCGAAGATATTCCAAGACATTGAGAGGTTGATTCATCCTAATGATATCCTGGATAAAGTAGTTTATGACCTGGACATTCCTAGGTGAGTTCTTCTTACTGAGTCTGCTAACCTAAAGCATTACATCACCCCTAAATGGAGATAGTTAAAACGTTTGTCACTGTTTCTTCAATGTTTGTATTGAAATGTTGAACAGATTAGCACAATTCATCATCCATATATTGAGAAGGGTAAAGACTTAAGAGTATGGTTGGTTTCTACTAATTATTGATGTGCTTTGTTGTTTTTTCAGTTGTCCTGTGATTGAAGACAGCGGTGAATCCCTTAGGTTCAACTCTCAGTTTGAGTCTGGCAACCTCAGAAAGGCAGTTCAAGTGAGGAAGTAAGTATTTATTGTCAGCTTTTGCTTTCTATCACATGAATAACATTTAAAACTGTGGTCAACTTTACTATATTTAACCAACTTCTCTTATCAATCTAACAGAAAGATGTGTTGCATCAGTATTGTCTTTGGTTGTTGATGTTTTGATCCACATTTACAGTTCATGTTGTCATGTTCCTCCAGATATGAGTATGACCTTGTGCTGAATGCAGACATCAACAGTAATCACTACCACCAGTGGTTCTACTTTGAGGTGAGCGGCATGCGTGTTGGAACTACGTACCGCTTCAACATCATCAACTGTGAGAAGTCAAACAGCCAGTTCAACTATGGTGAGGCGCACAAAAACATCTGGATCAAATCAAACTGAAACACCCAGTGCTTGTTTCATCTGACCTGTATATGTTTCATTTTTGACCTACCTGTAAAGGTTTAGCTTGAGCATCAGACATGACACATTCTTAACCTTCTTGCCTCTTCTCTTTGTGTGTGTGTGTGTGTGTGTGTCTGTCTGTGTGTGTGTGCGTGCGTAGGCATGCAGGTGCTCATGTACTCTGTGCAGGAGGCAATCAGCGGCAGGCCTTGCTGGGTGAGAACAGGAACAGACATCTGTTACTACAAGTATGTACACTCAGTATGAAGTGAATCTAGGGATGTATGGACGGGGAAAGGCACATATCTACCTATTTAATAAATCTTACACTTACATGGGGCAAGATCACAGTTTTCACGCAGCATACAAATTCTGCCATAAAGGTACTGTGTATCTGTATAAATTTTATATAGCCATAAAGCACTCTCTTGCCTATTTTATAGCTTACTACACTGACAAAGTTATTATGAGCCAGTAGCAATGTACTTAGTGCTGCAACATTTCTCCACACACTGTCAAGTCTTATAAGTTCTGCATTTATAATTTTATTAGATACACCTGTACACCTATCTTATGCAATTTAGTACAGCTGCTCTGCCATAAAGGACACATTCATAATGCCTATAATGTTCAGTTTTTGTTGACACCATCGCCGAGGTGTTTATCCTCCCTGTTTACATACATTAGAGGGGCAGAATATTAGAAAAGCAGCCCGATCGAATTTACACATTTTCAACAATGTCACAAAGGACAGAGCAGCTAGAATTTATGACAGAGCTGTTGAATTATATTGCTCTAAATTGTACAGGTGTAACTAATAAAGTGTTTGTTTATATTGTTCAACATTTACTCATGCAGTGTTCCTCCTTCATAGGAACCATTTTGCGAGGAGTTCCATTGCATCTGGTGGTCAGAAAGGCAAATCTTATTATTCACTGACCTTCAGCACAACCTTCAGCCACAAGGATGATGTCTGCTACTTTGCCTATCATTACCCTTATACATACTCCACTCTTAAGGTAGGATCACACTGTTTACTGGAATCTAGAGAACATTAGCATTTAGTGGCGTGTTTGCATCTGCTCATACAGTGTTTATTACTCTATTCTCCTGTTGCTAAACCTCCAGCGTGACCTGAGTAGCACCTGCCCCTTGAAGGACTCCACTGTTTTGTTTTCAGTGTTTTATCATTTATTTATCCTTCAATTATAAGCTCAGATTGCTGCCGTGCTTTCAAACTGCTGTACACTCATTACGTCTATAGTTATGTTTTTATAATTACATTTTCTCTGCCTCTATCTAGAGTGACTATGCAGAAATGCTTTTAATACAAGCAACAGTAGAGAAGCCTGGTCTGAATCACTTCATCACAAGTGGCCAGCAAAACAATACAATATAACAGTGAAATGTTGAGAATCAAACAGGTGTGAGGACTTAAATGGACCTTATTAAGTAAAATGTAAACACTGTTTTGTGTTGTTCTGCCATTGGCAGATGCACCTGTCCAAACTGGAGGATTTGAGGACCCCTCAGATCTACCTGAGACAGGACGTCCTGTGTGAAACGCTCGGGGGAAACACCTGCCCTCTTATCACCATCACTGCCATGCCGGAGTCCAACTCCAATGATCACATCTGTCAGTTTAGTAAGTAAAACAGTGAAGGTCTGTGTACACGTGTCTTCTTATTTGCTCACAATTATCCCCATACCTCAGATGAATAATCCCAAAAGCCGTTGGAGCTTCGCCAGTCATGGTGTCGCTATCTGGGATTAGCTAGTATGATACTGATGCTGAGCGGATCATCCAGGTGAAATTAAAGTTAATTGAATTTAAACTGTCCTGGAAAAATGTTTATTGTGCAGCAAAGTCATCAGTCACATCTGTATGCAAACCGACATAGGTGTGATGTCCTGTTAACAGCTGGCAACTTGAAGGCATTAATAAATGGTTATAATATCCAAATATTTAATGTCATTTTGATGAGGTTTATTCTTTTCCCTTTTGGGCCTTTGGGAACAGCCTGTGTAACAAAATTATCTGAGTTTAAAGGTCCAATTTATTAGCCTGTTTGAATTTTAAACTGCATCTCATTGACTTCTTTCTTAAATGGAGCTCTTTCAGGGTAAAGAGTTCAGAAGTGGACCATCGATATTATATTATTTTGTAACAAATGATCTGTCATGAGTTAGTTAAAGCTTCACTGGGACTTTGTCAAAGATGTGTCATCCCCATGCTTAATAGGTCTCCAAAATGTCCTCCAAGAATTGTTCTTTTATCACCAATGCCCGCAAGAACATTAGAGTGAATATTACCACATAAGAACAGCCCCGGGATATCAAGCCATGCCAGTACTTCCCAAAGTCTACTGTAGTTCACTGATGCTGTTTCTCAGCCGTGGAAAACTTTAAATTGAAGAATCGTCTTTTTTTCTCTCCTTCTATCTTCCTCTGTGTGCGTGCTCTTTGCTCTCCCTCTCTCTGCCTCTCCAGGGAATCGTCCATTGATCTTCCTGTCGGCCAGAGTGCACCCTGGAGAGACCAATGCCAGCTGGGTAATGAAGGGCACGCTGGAGTTCCTGATGGGCAGCAGCTTGCTTGCAGTCAGCCTAAGAGAAGCCTACATCTTCAAGATAATCCCCATGCTCAACCCTGATGGAGTTATAAATGGAAAGTGAGTAAAAAGAGTCTTGAGAAAGAAATGAACACGCATTCACAGCTCTCAAGTATACACACTGAAGATGTGTACATCTGCCGAACTTTGGCTCGCACTTTGGAAGGCTTTACTATATATTAACACACACAAAATCTTGTCTTGAAGGATTCTCTAGCTGTTGCTCTGTTCTTTTCCACTCTATATCCTTCCCCTCTTCTGCCGTCTCCTTTCTGCTGTAGTCATCGTTGTTCTCTGAGTGGAGAGGATTTGAATCGCCAGTGGCAGAACCCCAATCCTGAGCTCCACCCTACCATCTACCACACTAAGAGTCTTCTGCAGTACCTTGCACACATACAAAGAGCACCACTGGTATGACCTCTTATTAACTGGACTTCAATCGCTTGGGGGCATTTTGCACATTGCTGTATGGTGTAAAGAATTTCTCCTAACTTCTTTGTCAATGGTGGCACCATTTCTCCCACTCAGCCGCACACTCTGTTTGGCTGCATGTCCACTAAATTTCGTATCAGTAAATCACAACATTAATTTTAATACAATGCAGTTGCCATAAACCACAGCCTCCGTTGGCCCCTGTTCTACATTGTGTCAGCAAGTTGGATATAATAGGATGCTGCTTTTATGGGAGATTTGTTTACTGTGCAAAGGGTGATGACTTTACGACACAAAGCAAGGTGAGGCCGCTGTCCTGATCATGCAATATCTTTTATTCATTATTTTTACAAAGCCACTTAAGTAAACAAGTCACTATTTTTTTGTTCACTTTGCAATAAGCATCACATGCTTCATCCTCTCCTCCCTCTATTTCATGCGTGTATGTGTGTGTGCTACATCTTACACACAGGTGTTTTGCGACTACCACGGCCATTCAAGGAAGAAAAATGTGTTCATGTACGGCTGCAGCGTGAAGGAGACAGTCTGGCAGTCCAATATCAGCGCTACGTCCAGTGACTTACAGGAGGACCTTGGATACAGGGTGAACACAGACACACACACAGACGCACACAGAAGTGACTAAACAAACTCGCCCTTGCCTCCCTCTCTGTCTCCCCGTCTATTTCAGATTACTGTTCCCACTTCACTAAATAATAATTGCATTGGACTTTTTTATATAAGTTATATTCACAGAATTCATAGAATAGAGATGCTGTCTGTCTCTCTCATTATCTCGGTCCTTCTAATCTATATATCTAATAATACCTATTTTATTGGCTTTAATGTGTGTTTCAACAGCAGCTGATAAACATGCTCAGATGTTCTTAATTCACCTTGTATTCTGGAGCAGGGGAGACCAGATTCTCCGGGTCAAGCTGGTCAGGTCAAGATCAGTTTGCTGTTTTTGCTCTATCTGAAAGTATTTCTCATTGAGCAGAATGCTAATAAAGGAGCAAGTTCAATGCACAGTTTCCTAGTGGACATGTAGCTTCAGGCTACAAGCCTAAAGCAAGCATTTTGGATTACTGCAGTCAATACTGCTGCTTTCTCAAGCAACTGCCCTGTATATAAACCCTTTATTGAACAGCTATTTGTCCCTGCTATACACCTACACACAAACACTCCGACATCTCAAACATTTTCATGTGTTTTTTCCAGACACTTCCTAAGATCCTGTCCCAGATCGCTCCGGCCTTCAGCATGGCGAGCTGTAGTTTTGTTGTGGAACGCTCCAAAGAGTCGACTGCCCGCGTCGTTGTTTGGAGAGAGATAGGAGTACAGCGCAGCTACACCATGGAGAGCACACTCTGTGGATGTGACCAGGGCAAATATAAAGTAAGAGTGTATTTTATTTTGTTTAGTACAATAACCTACAGTTTAATACTCTCTTTGAGCAGCTTCTATTTGAATTTTTGGTCTACTTAGTGCCTTTTTGTTATAGAGGGAGAAAACAGGAATTCAAATGGGGAATAACATTGAATAAAGAGCGGAGAAGTTGCCGTTCATTGCAGGCTACCAGGCATCCTGAGAAGTGTTTGTGGATAGATGCATATTAAGTAGCCACAGTGTTGGAAACAGGAGGGAATTGACAACCAGCGTAACATTATTTATCATATTGTACAGGTGTCCACTCTCTGTAAATGGGAGGTGCCCCTATAAATATCCAGATGTCCACCAGGGGGAGCTGCAGTCCTTTTTTTTCTTCTTCCTCTTCGCTTCATCTCTGTGTGTTCTCCTTTCTTTTGACCCCTTCACCCTTTCTCTCTCTCTCTGTCTTACTCCACTTGGTGTCCTTCTTACTGAATTCTGACAATGCGGTCTTGTGTATCCAGAGACGGTCTAGTGATGCCATTTTGGCACTGATTAGCACCCCCACTGGTTTGTGCGGAAGTATTTGTCCAGATGTGCAGGAACTAATGTCTACTGAGGGCTTTGGTCTGCATATGTCTGTGGTCAGTCCAAGTTTAGATGTTCCTAGCTCTGCTCTGGGGAAAAGGGAACATGAAAGTTCTTGGGTTGAAGATTTTCTTAGCGAAGAGAGCATATGCATTTAAATGTGTCCTTCTTTAAAATGCAATATATTATCGTGTCTCTACATGAAAAGTTTCCTCAGCATGTGCTCTCCAGCATTGAGAATTGGGATGTTTGAAGATGGACAACGGCTCCGTCCCCAAGGTCCAGAGCAGCTTTAAAAAACCACTGCAGCCATTTGAAAGTAGAGATCTGCTAGACCTTTGAAATAATCTTTGTAATTTAACTGCATGTTGAAAGTGTGTGCATGTTTTTATGTGTGACAGCTCCCTCTGGTGAACATGTCAGGATTTTAAATTCTCTTTGATGCGCTTGCACACGTTTTCTTCAGGGTCTTCAGATTGGCACCAGAGAGCTGGAGGAGATGGGAGCTCAGTTTTGCGTGTCCCTGCTGAGGCTGAAGAGGCTGACCGGGCTCCGCAACCATCAACACCTGCTGGATTTGGAGGGCGATATCATTGGGACACACTGTAAAGTGGTCAGGTCAGTAAATTGGAGCACGCTGCCAAGTTATACACAAGCCACAACACACAGTTCATGCAGGTCCACACAGAGCTGGGACTGGGGTGTCCACGGGTCCAATCCAGGCCATATTAATTGTGAACATTGTCCGAATGTGACACTAAAAGAAAGAGAACAGTTTGGAGGTGTTATCTATCTAGGTTATTGTGCAGTGGTTTTTCTGGTCCGCCCCACATGAGATCAAACTGGGCTGTATGTGTCCCATGAACTAAAATGAGTCTGACAGCCCTGAATTAGAAGATGGAGAGCATATAAACTAACCATAGACAGTTGAGGACTCTCTGATCTCATAGAAACAAAAGCTCAGTAACACTTCACATGCCATTAACCATTTTTTTTTCTGATTTCAGAGCTTTTTTCTCACCATTGTAAGTCTAGTTTTATCATCATCATGCACCTATTTTTTTTATTGCCACAAATTCTACTTGGAAAAAAGGTTACAAACTCTTTTTTTTTTTTTTTATCCGCACAAAACATCCTCCTTACAGCCAGACACGTTCCCTCTTGGCACTAATACTCAACGGTGTGACTGTCACTCTGGTTCCCCTCTGAAGCACTACTCAAGAAACAAATGAAGGCTTGCATTTATACAGGGCTGCTGTGAGCATCATTGAAATTCTATCAGTGTCTGATGAATATAATGAAAACGCTGGAGTGAGAGGAGAATGGGTATGAATAATTGTCAGCAGTGTCATTATTTCTCTAAGAGAGCGTAAAACAGCCACAAGATCTTTTTTTCAGTCCATTTACACCTACACAGTGTGCAGTCGATGGTACAGGATGGTACCGTGTAGATTAAATGCACAAGGAACATGCAAACTAATACTGCCTTCCTTCACAGTCGCTTGTAGATGTTGTAGCTGGAATATATTAGCACAAAGCAGAAGAGAAATTTAAGTGATCAGTGTCAGAGCATGGCCTCATCCACTTAAGTGGCAGTGCATTCAAGGAATGGCAGCATGAATATGTTCAGCTGTAACACATCCACTAATCTCACGAGTCAAACCACAACAATGTATAGCCACCTTGTTTAGTCTTAGTCTGGTCTTGTCGCACCGTGTTTACTTTGTACAACAGTGATTCATTAGAGATTTCATCGTGATTACACAACTGAATGCCCTCGCCTTTCTCTCTTTGCATAGTATAGACGTCTCAGGCAAACCAAAATTAACATTTGTATTATTTCCTTAGTGTCTGGTGTGCTGTGTGTGTGAAATCAATTATAATAATTGCAAAATCAACCATTTTCCCCTTCGAATTAGTGCAAATTAGTGCTGAAAAGATTAGTCATTCATCAGAAAATAAATTATTTGGGGTATTTGTAGTGGAAAAATGCCAAACGTTCTCTGGTTCCAGCTTCTTCAGTGTGGGGATGTGCCGCTTTTCTTGCTTTTATATGACTTCACATCAAATATCTCTGGGTTTTAGATGTCATAATTAGCTACTTCAAATATATTTTTTATTTCTTTATTAAAAATAGAGCCTGACCAATATGGGATTTTTGAGATTACCAATTTTCATGGGTAAAATTCAGATAAGACATATGGCTATAGTAAATGTTTAATAGCAGATATACAGTATGGACTGTATGGGACTATATGACCATATATAAGGTACTCAAAAGGTGTCAGCAAATAACTTTATTAAACAATATTTGAGTTAAATATTCTTTAACGTGTTAACTTCACAGTAAGACTAATATCACACCACAAGCATTTTATTCTGAATTATGTATGCACTTTTCATATTGCCACAGATAACGTATGTGCCAATACAGATGTGTGCTAGGCCAGTATTGCATGAGCCGATCAATATATCTAGTGGACTCTAATTTAAAATCCAATAAATGGTCTAAAGTTATAGACGCCACCACACTGTCTGCTTGATTTATTAGGAAAAGTCATCAAGTATCTAATAATGTCAAGTATGTTTTTTTGAAAAAGAGCCTAAGAGGACCAAAAACAATAATAAGAGAAATAATGATCAAAATCTAAACAGACTCATTCAAAAATGTTTTTGAGCCTTTATCCATATTTAAGAAATGGCTTCAAACGTTAAGACAGCACCACTCTTCTACATCCTAACAAATGACCACACAGCTTTATCAAATCAAGTCGATTTTAAAAGTCCCTGTTTAGAAATATAAGGTCCACGCAGATTAGATTGTACTTAAGTTCAAAGCCACATATGAATTATTAAACTTGGCCAAACCAAAGCTGTGACCACCAGGGTTATCTTCATGTCTTTTTTTTTTTTTTTCAAACGTTGGCGTTCTCTGCACCACAGATTTGTTAAAGCAGTTCATTTGAAAGAATTGCATTAAATCCAAAACCACTTAATGCTTATGTCTCTCTCTCTATCTCTCTGTCTCTCTCTGTCTGTCTGTCTCTCTCAGTCTCCCTCTCTCTCTCCTACTAACCTACTCTACTCTCATATTGATATATTCATTCATCATTTATGTATCTGATCATTAAGGGACTCCAAAAGTGTTCTGGTGCTTGTGTGTTTGCGTGAGCATCCTTTGGGATTGGTTCGCTCTCCATCTAGGGTTTATGGTTTTATGCATGGGGGCTTGGTGTGGTACCACTTACCATTTAATAGGTCATCACAACAATGATATTGTTGCCATTGGGAGGCGTCTCCACATAATTGGGTGTCTCGGAGTGAGTAAATGGGTGGTATATGGACATGGGTGTGTTTCTGTATGAGTGTATTGAAGACAGAAAGAGAGATGCACATGTGAGGTGAGAAAATGTGTGGGTTTATCTACATGTAAATGAAGGTAATTTGGGTTTTTAACGTATATACATAGATGTATATGAAGACGGGCTGTAAAGAAATGGAGGCTACCGAAGATGTAACCCAACGAATGGAGAGATTGGGTTTGGTTTTTCTATAATGGCCTTTAATGGTTGACTCACAACTCTCATTATCTGTTTGGACAATATTCTGTCCATCCACATCATTACACACACACACAATCACACACTTACTGTACATATACTGACGCACAATTTCTCCCTTTGTCTCTCGCTTGCACTTACACACTGGTGAGCTTGGTGGGAGATCATTGTCTGAGCCCCCCTGATCGACTGTCTCCCTGGGATCACATTTCAGACCATTAACACCATTAAAAACCCACTAAAGCCACTAAAACCTCAAAGAACCAGTAACCATTTAACCATTAAGACCCACAGGAAAAAAAAACAAAAAACCTAGCATCACCAGTCAGAGTACACAAGCAGAGTTTGTTTCCAATATATGTAGATTGTTTATATTGTTGTGGATTATGTGTCTTTAACTGAAATGTTTTCTACATTTTAGACATTTCGTTTTGCTATTTGGAGCCAAAACAATAACTAGGATTAGTCGGCTGGCAGAAATGAATCTACAACAATTTAATTAAGTATAAAGTAAATTAAGAAGCAAAGATGCCAAGCGTTGTCTGGTTCCAGCTTCACAAATTTGCTGTTTTCCTCTGTTTTGTAAATAGACTATTGGGTTTGAGTGAAAACTCAGAGTACGAGTATCATCAGAATAAAATAAAACTATTTTCTAACAAATAATAAATATAGCAAAAAAGAATAATGCTCTGTAAATAATTGTCTTACCATCGTCATCAAAAACTCGATTCTTAGGCTCTTCTGTAAATAGTTTCTACTAAATATAGCAACTGCTGATATCAATTTCAGGCTTTAATTAAGAACTTCTGGTTAGTCCTGCCCGTGTTCTCTTTTAAGCACCACCCATTCCGAGTAGGGACACGGATACAGATAATTTAGTTGGTTGAACAGATACAGATAATGATGGACTCACTTATCCTTAGGACTTACCAGCCCTACCTGTCTGGAAGAGCTCTTTGTCAAAATATGTGGTACATATTAATGAATTAATTTGTAAAATTAGGGTTCTGGGCGAGCAACTGGTGGGAACCAGAGCTCCAAGGGAAAACCCACACAAAAGTATAAGAGACTATGTAGACAGCACACTGATTTGATGAGGCAAGAGTGCTAACCATTGAGTTACACTGCTGCTTCCATGAACCCAGAGAAAGGACAGGTCCTTAGGCAAGGGCAGGACCCAATCATCCTGGATTAAACTGGAGCCTGACCTTTGTAAGCAATACCTAGGCCTTGTGCCGTGGAACATGCAGCTGAAATTCCTAATTTTGCCTTGTGAGCTGCAGCTACCACGCCTGAAATTACTTCCAGTGCCTAGCAAGCCCAAACTCCTGCTCATGTCATTTAAGATAGAGTTGCAGATCCCCATTTAAGATTTAAGATCCATTGTTCCCCCAGAAAACTACCTACCTACTAAGAGAGCCGCTTCTGCTAAACCATAGTTATGTCCTATCAGGTTTGGGAGCTTAGTTACCAGCTGGTCAAGACACGCAAGTAAAGGAAGTATGGAGGTCATACAAGCAACCTGGCAGCCTCACGTGTTAGTCACACCTGTCGTGTTTCCTGACAACCTACCACACCCTGAATGGCCAGGACAGCCTAAACGGCTAGCAGAACTGGGACGATTTTTGCAATCTGCATGTGAGAGGCATGCTAGTGGTTTAAATGTCTTTTTTATATAACACAGATGTTGGGTTGTTGGTCCAGAAAAGTCTGCACTGACTTAGTGACACAAGTACCCAGAAAAATAACCAAAACAAAATATGGTCATAATTAAATCTGAGCTCTCTCTTTAAAAAATAAAGCAACTTCTGATCAACCTAGATCAATTTCAGGCTCTAATGAACAACTTCCAGCTAGTTCTGCCCATGTCTAGTGTAAGCTCTGCCCATCCCAAGTACAGATAGTCCTCACTCTTTGACAAACAAAACAGGAAATTTAGGCCTTTGAGAATTTCTGACTGAGAATTTGTCACCTTTTTATCATCCAGTTTCTTAATTGATCTTAAGTAATTGATAGATTCATCAATAATGTACTGAAAAACATCACAAAAACAAAGATCATATTTCTAAATAAACTGGAATATTCATAATCCATATCCAACATTTTGTATGAATTCTACGTTTGGTTTGTGTTTTCTGTCCTTTTGAAGAAATACATTTTCAACGACCATGAAATCCATTTGAATTGCATGTATTGTGTGTTTAAGTGTAAAATCAGAGAGCTCTTAGTGACTGAGTTCAGCTCAGAGTGAAGGAGAGCAACATGACAGTTATATACGGTGTATGTAGGTGTGTTTGTTTTATGGAGTGCTATACGAATGTTTCTCAGAATATCGCACGCAGAAATACCTTTTTTGTATTTTAGAAAACATAGATAGATGTCACCATTGAATATTTTAAAGCTCTAGAAAGCTGACATGACGTAGATGCAGAGTTTTATCCAGACGCATAGTCACTTACAGAGAAATTGTCCGTGTTTGTTATCCAGCACCAGCAGCACCACCACCTATGTGCTGGAGGAGGATGAACCGTCCTTTCTGGAGGCCATAGACTACAGTGCAGAGAGCAACGATGAGGACGCCGAGGCTGAAACCGAGCAATGCATTGAAGTTCTGGAGAATCCTGATCATCTGTCGGACTCTGAGACAAATCACAGGGACTAACGCTGAGGTGTTTATTTCCTTTATCCCTGGCAATTTGAGCTTAAAACCAGCCAGTGCTTGGATTGTTAGCTGATCTAAATGTAAAGATTTCACCAATAAAATAGAACGCACACTTCTCACATCAATTGGTGAATAAGTAACTTAGATTTACAAATGTCCCTGTTATGTAGACACTTAATTATGGTACGTAGGCTACGTCAGCAGCGCTCGAGTGCTCTTTTCCAACTGTGTTGCTTCTGAAGGTGCGTACTCCACCTGCTTTTCACTTGAGACAGGATGGATTTCAATGAATGTTGTCACCTTTCACCATCATACTATAACCATCTTGAACTGTAACGCCTGACCTCAGACACCATATAGCCTCTGAGATTCACATATAGCTAGCCAGAGCAGCAAACAGCAGGCACCGCCGATCCTTAACTTGAACCCTTGTCCACTCGCTCATTTTTCACAGCCGATCTTACACTGAAGCTACCTGACAAGGCTGTGGTAGTGTAATAGAGCCAGTGACTTCTCTAGGTACTGTTTTTGAAACCTCTCTCACCTGTGACCCTGTGTTTTGATGAAAAACACTCCTGGTGTTTGAGGGAAACTGGATCTTCCCCACTGCTGACCAGCTTTAGAGATCCAACCAACCTGCCTTCTTATTTCCCTTTTCCTTCTTTTCTATAGTCTCACCCTGCACTTTAACTTTTTACTCCTTTTTGTTCGTTTGGACCTTCCTTTTGTCCTTCTTTGCTTGCCTCCTTCTTTCTTTCCTTCTTTTTCCTGACAAGCCAAGATGTCTAAATGGGATGCAGGGATGACCAAATAGCTCCGTATCACAGCTTAGCTGTAGGCGTCTCATGTAGAAAAACCTACTGGGATGTACCTACAATTTGAGTTGTGACGTCACTTCCTCTAACATCTTTCGGCCGCAGTGCACACGGTCTGATCGCCGTCCACGTGCTGTTTGCCTTGCTTTATCCAAAACAGAAAACTATATCACTCAAATGTAGAATGTTCACGTCTTTTATCAAGACACACCTTGTAAAATACATTAAATGCAAATATAATCACGCACCACAAACTAACACAGTTTGTTTTTTTTTCCGTTAGCAGTAAAATCAACAAGATGGAATGTAAAAATGTCCACAGGCACTGTTGGTGTTTTGATTGTTTTTAATAATAGACAGTATTATAATGTTACACGAAGCAGTAATGAACAAGAAGCATGAGCTGCAGAGAGCAGAAAGCCCTTTTGCACTTTGGATAGACACTATACACACATAACAGAGAAACAAACTGAGAGTGAAGCATCACGTTACAATGTGTCACAGTTTGTAAACCTCAACTTCAGTCACCTCATTAGTTTGAAGTTCTCAGAGCTCACCCCAAAGCTGATGGTAAAGTTGCTGTGATGTTTTAAAAAATATTATACTGGAATTTTGTTTTCCTTTTTATCCTTTCCTCCAACCCGTGTGTACATTTTGTGGATTTTCTTAGGAGAGACCCATGCATAACAGATGGTGCTTTGTATTGGGAGTCTACAGTAGCGTGTTGCATTATTTCTTTATTTGTTTATGGAGATGAGGTACTGTTTCTGTTGCATTTGTACAGCTAGCGCATGGCTACTTTCTGTTTTTATTTTCTAATTTATTCAGTCTTGTTTTAAGGATGCAAACCTTTTATGTATGTACGTACGTATAGAGGCATTTTGAGTGTATGAGTGCAAGTGTGTGTGTGAGTTTAAGTTATTCCATTATTCAGCTAAGCTAATACTCTTACAGTGTGTTTCTTCTTTCAATTTGATTATCCCCTCTTACTTTCCTTCACTCCTCCCAATCATTTTTCCCCTCTCCTTCTCATCTAAGCTCTTTCATTCCCTTAATTTTCTATTGTTGTCTTGGCTCTACTTTCTTTCAGATGTTACCCATGAACATATTACAAACACAGGAAGGTCCTTGTTCTGGGTGCACGTGCGTGAGTGTGGATATATGATGTGAAATATCATCGGTACCCTCTGAGAATTGTGTATGCCGTTATACGTTTGTCTGTAGCAGTTTATGTCGACTTCTTTTGTTTTGTTTATTTTTAGGCAAACATGCGAAGATAGCTGCTTATTTTAAGTTGATTGTATTGCAGAAAACTAAGACTGAACATGGGAAATAAAATGTGAATGTGATAAACTCTGTTCTGTGTTGTGTTTATTTCTCTTTCGCTACATGCTTGAGTACAAAACATTATGTGCTTTTCCACTGTGAGGCTGCATTATTTTTCTCAACTGAATCAACATTAAATTCACTCAACATTTGTCTTCATGAGGACCTTCCTCTCAAACTTGGTAAAGTAACTGTAATGGATCCTAACTGAGTTATGGAGAGAAGTGCTGTGATTGGCAGACCAAACCAAACACATAAAGGGGGAAAAATGTTTTTCTTACAATGGGTATTATTTTCATAGTTGATGTTGGTTTGGATAATTTGATTAAACTTGACTCGCTTAAACAATCACTTGTGTTGTCAATATACTCCGTTGTAAGGCTGTCTAACGTTTCTCTGCAGTAACCCAGCTAGAATAATGTTAAAATAACTTGCCTTGTGTTGTAGTGTTACAAATCAGGGACTTGTATCTCTCTCAAAGAAAAGTTTCACATGCAAGTGTACCTATAAATCACGGCCCTTTTAATGTAAATAATGAAGGAATAAATCCATAAAAAATGTGCAAAAAGTCATTTCACAGTTCAACCTAAGCTGATATGAAACCTCAGCAGTTAGTCTTCCAATGTTACAGTAATGTCACCACTCTGCCAAAACTCTGAAAACAGAAAAATACTTTACTCAAAAATATTTTTCATGAGGTGAAGTTGAAGATTTAAGACTTTTCTCTGCACCTAAAATGTTTTTTTTTCTCTCAAATTTTGTGTTAGTGAGCACTGCTCCTTTGCCAAAATAATCCATCCACCTGACAGGTGTGGCAAATCAAGATGCTGATTCAACAGAATGACCTGTAACTGAGATGTACCTTGGACTTGTCACTAATAATAGGCCACTCTCAAATGTGCCGTTTTATCTTTGAAAAAACTGAATTAAGGCTGCAGACACACTTCCCATGAGGGTCAAGTCATGAGCCGCCCTATACTGCCTCTGATTGGTTTATCCTGATACTCCAATGAAGGCACTGAGTGCTAGTGAAGAAAAATGAACCTTTCACGTGCATAAAAGAAGTCTTATATTATATAGTCTTATATTTTTCAGCCAGTATGAACAGGAGGAACACTTACAGTGATCAGTAACTCTTTTAATGTATGTATGGACATATGGAGTATTGTGAGCACTAAAAAAAATTTGAACATGTCCTTTAAAATTGTCAGGTATTCAGTGTCAGAAGAAAAGGCTTTGATGCTCTGTCCTTAGACTTTCATGTCATCAAATCTGTGCAGCAATCTGCCAGTCCTTGAATAACTTTCATGCTTCCACTTTCTTTTAACATTTTTTATTCATATATCAATATTGATTCTTCCCCATTTTCACATTTTAACTTTTAGTGCAGTCATCACAAACATGAGCGATCATGTTGTCTTGTTTCACCCAGTTATCGAAACCAATATCTGGACGCTACAATTAAATGACTTAACTTTTTTAATCCTTGATCCATACTGAGCACAATTCATTTTCAGTATTAACATTTCTGTTTCTATCTCATCTGCAGAGAAAAAGGAGGAAATGATTCTCCGGTATCAGATGTATTTTTGAGGGTAATAAAAAAATAATTGACCAGTTCCCGAGCAAACACAGCAGTTAAATCTAGAAAAAAGAGGCTTCGGAAATCTCGTGATGTAATGCTCTGTCCTCAATCAACCTCTTGGTGTTCAGCAGCACTCAATTCAGTTTTCATGCCTACAAAAAGTGTTTAGATTTTTATGCAGGAGTCATCAGTAGTGGTGAAATCTTCTTGTTTAGACCAAATCTATTACACAAACGTGACAATTAACCTATAGAGATGTAACAGCACAGCTGTCTGCACCACAACCCGCTGAAATCCACTACTGTCTGGGTTTGGTTTGAGCTGATTTATTTCTGAGCTAATAGAGCATAAGTAAACACTCAATCACTTCGTGTCAGTTGCACAGCCGTGTAGGCATTTGTTTAGCAACGTACCTCCGCTGCTTAAGTGCCCAGAGTAACCTAATCTTTAGAGTTCTGAGGAAATGAACAAGGCGAGAAGGGGGCAACAGAAAGGCAGCGCAAATGTCTCTAAAAAGAGGTCTTGTATGATGCTGAATGTTAATGGATATGAATGGACAGAAGGATGCAGAGGGAAGGAGGAAAGTAAGACACGGCAGAGAGAAGCGAGGGAGAGAGAGTGAAAGCAGGAGGAGAAAAAGCAGAGAGGAAGACGAGAGGAATTTAGAGAGTAGAAGAAGAGAATGTAAATCTGAGGAAGGCGGCACAGAGAGAAAAGCTCTTTTCCTCTCTAAGCCCCACGCCCTCACTTCCTGTCCCTGCTGTCAATCAGAGCAGCTGAAGTGCATCAGACAAAAGAACCCCCCCCCCCCACCCCCACCCCGGTCCGAGGATGGAAAGCGTGTTTTGGAGGGTTTTGAGCGGCCTCTGTATGTTTCTCATGTTCGTCAGAGACCCCTAATTAGAAATCTCTCTCCCTCTGTCTCTCTCTGTCTCACGCATTCATGCGGGCACCGTGCCCGGCCTCCATCCTCACACTGACGAGCTTATTTCTGTAGTCTAAGTGTGGCTCTGTGGGCCTCTAATAGCGTAGCCAATTAGTGCCAGTGTCCGACTTGGCTGCTTCTCTAACTCACTGGTGGTCCCACTGAGGGACAGAATGGCTCCTCTGAAAAGGTACAAGTCCACAAAGAACGGCCTGACAAAGACGTGTGTGTATAGGCTGCATGTCACAGCAGCACACAAGACTGGAAAAACTGTGTGTGTGTGTGTGTGTGTGTGTGTGTGTGTGTGTGTGTGTGTGTGTGTGTGTGTGTGTGATTCAGAAGTGCTCAGTAAAGAGTTATAAGCTGTTACACATTATGAACAGGAGAAGTGCTTTTGAAGATGGTTGAAGAGTTCAAAATGGTGCTACTACCATTGGAGGTACGAAATTGAAACCCTCAGCCAGTCACTGTATTTTTACTAAAATGAAAAAAGTTACAAATGTATTTATTATTTGCTAAATGTTTTCTGCAAATTGTGACAAAGGTTAATCAAACCAGTGAAGTAGATGTTGGGATGTGTGCATGGCTACTCTTTTGCATTGTTAGATAACTTCTGGAATTTTTCCACTGCAAGCGAAGCATTAGATGTTGAATTGGTACCGTAAGAGACCCTCTGATAGCAATTCTTGGGATGAAACCTGATGTAATTTACAGTAGGAGAAGGATGTACCTCTTACAAATAATACTAACAATAGCAGAAAGAAAGCAATTACAGTAAGAGGGCTTAAAAAGGACTTCCCGCCTGTGCAGAATTGATCAGACAACAGTGGGATGAAGAATTAATAAGCAAATGCAGATCCCTTAAATCTGACTTGAATCCACCAAAACGAATCGCCTCTGACAATTTTCAAGTCCTTTTGTTCATTATTCCAGGAGGAAGCTTTTTGTGATGTGTGCCGAAACAATGTGAAGAGAGTTTGGTCTGTGAAAATGACATAAAATAGTCAGGAGAGAGAAAGAAGAGACAGAGAACAAGTTTATGAAAATGAGTTTTTAGTAAGAGATTTAAAAAAGGAAGTCACTGAGAGAGCCAGACAGTTCAGAGTTTGAGTGACTGACTTCCGGGAAATGCCGATGGAGTTTTGCAGCTGAATCTGAGGTCACACAGCTGACTAATTTACAACATGTTGGAGCATGGGGCACTTTAAAACTAACGCATAAAACCTGAAAATCAATTCTAAAATCATCTGGAAACAAAAGCAAAGATGTTTATCACTCCAGATCCTAATATAACTATGTCTCTACAGTCCTTAAGGGGGTA
>NC_040013.1:30443930-30518930 GCF_000972845.2 Larimichthys crocea
TGAAACAGAGTGAGTGGTGATGATAGATCCAAAGAGACACAGACAGAGACAGCCTGGCACACACACTGTCTCAGGAGTGTGATTAATATGTAAGTTAAAGTACGACGGCTGTAGATATAAGTCTCTAGCTCTCTATACCCACATGTGTTTTTACTATGGTGGCCTTAAGAGCTGAACACACTGCAACTAAAGAAAATACATGCAAACGAGGAAAACATTTTCACAAATAACATGTGTTAGGCATCAAGAAATAAACTGTAAATATAGAAAACAAAAGCAAATACAGAAACTCAGACAACACAAACCAATTGCATGACACTAGTTGCACACAACAAAACAGGTCTAAGTTATAAATGTTTCCACCGGGACACTAAAACTCATGAAGCTGCTCTCTCTATTGACATTTACTTCATGATTTGATAGTTTAAGGTCCCACAAAAAGTGATGGGAAGCGTATATATGCACAGCTCTTTATAGAAGGTGAGGTGGTTACAGATAAACTCTTGTAAAACTGGAAAAATACTGTTAAAAAGACTTAAACCTGACCTTTGTTTTGTCTACGTTGTGACTGAAATACATGCAACATGGACATGACGCATCAAGTGTGATGAAGTGGGTTTTTTTTTAACCAACCCTCTTTGAGACTATGTTAGTCGCAAAATGTGCAAAAAATTGTCCTATCTAGAGTCTTTCCAGTGTTTGTTTGTTCATTCTGAGCTACTATAGTATGTGGTGGTTCTACATGACAGACTCCACGAATGACTGTTGATCTAAAAGGCTCATTCTGAGGCCTGATTCATACCAAATGCAGTATAAGCATAAGAATGCAGGTTTACTCATCCATCTGAATTGAGGTATTGCGTTTTGGCTGCAGCGTGAAGACCAGGGTATGCTGAAAGAAAACAACAGCAACAACACAGAAGCCTGCGGCAAAGAAATTGAGCCAGATTCAACTTTTGGAGAAACGGCACCTGATATCACATTCACTGCCAAACCGAAGACAGATTGTATGTATTATGATACTCTCCCAATTGTGTCCTCGCTTGGTTTATTTCATGTACCTAGCTTCTGCATCTGTGTTTGTTTGCAGTCTATGCTGTTAAATAGTAGCACCATTTCACAGTCTCTGGAGACACACACAGTAGTGATCGAGTGACATAGACAGTGAATAAGAATGAGGGAGTGCCAATATCGATAAGGACGGTGAATCAAAGAAATAAAGTTTTCTGATTGTTTCAAAGTAAGAGTACTTGGTTATCTTGATATGTGTTCTTTTCTTCATTTGCCTTTTTCTTAAGCTGCTCTGCAATAGAGCTTTACTGCATGCATCATTGCATTTAACTGTTAACGTAAAAGTGTGAACAGCAAAATAACATTTTAAAATCTCTTTGCACAACATCGTTTCACTCTCACTCCTGTTTAACTGACAGATGTTATTTGGATGATGAAGGAAACAGACGATAGTTCAGCAACAAAGAGACTGTTGGGAATTCACGTTGTGTGACAGGTGACAGCCTGGCTTGTTTAAAACCTGAACATCTCTGACCTGACCAGTCAATCAAAAACACCATTTCAGTGTCCTCAGGGTTTTTCTTAAAACAATAGGGGATATACGACGTCATTGCTGCTAATGCTGTCTTCTCATGTTAGCTGTCAATCAAAACATCTTTAATCCACCAAAGGCTAAAATATGTGACCCCCTGCATGACCCCGATGGTTGACTGAGTGACTGTCAAGGTAATAGGTTAGTTTCCAATCCCATCAGCAGAGAAAAAGCAGTTGTGTGACCCTCCTCCAAGATTTAGGAGGTAATTTAAGGATTGAGACAGGCAGCCAGTACTCCACTGCTGCAATTGACAGGAGAGTTGTTATCGATGCAGAAGGCAGAGGGGATGAGGAGTGAATTCCTGACTGAAAGAGCTTCAGAGCACTTTGGTATGTTAAGAGCAAAGACTCGCAGGAGCCACAACACATCAGAGTCTGTGTACAATACAACAAGCTTCACTGAACACGAAATACAATATGTGAACCTGATCATAACATCTGCAGAGCTGGATCATAGCTTATTGACCTCATTCACAAGGCAGAACGCCCGAGTTCTGATTGCTTCTATAAAAAAAAGCAGCTTTGTTGGATTTCTTGTTAATTCATCAAATGAGGCAATTCAAGACAAGCAAGCCTCTTTTTAAAGGAATGGTTTAACATTTTGGAGTGGGATGAGATCATTAAACAGTATTATAGATGCCACACCTTTGTTTTACATCTGATGGTGATGTGATGTGTGATGAGATTGTCATGTTCCACTAATAGAGTAAGAAGATAATAATCTAGAGGCCTTCGGCGAATCAAAACTTAAACAAACAGCAGCCATTTCCATCAATGTGTTTTAAGGTGGTTTGGGCCTTTTTCAAAAAAGAGTTGAAATGCTCTAAATGGGAAACTTTTTTTTTTAACATGTTCTGATATAGCAGACATGTAATTCACATGACTGATCAGCTATTTCTGCTACGAGTCTCCTCGTTGCTCCGATGGCTCTACGCTGCATTCACATGGATTCATCCAGACGGTAAGACAGCAAACCGGATATCATTTTAGTGGATGAAAGCAGGTCGGTAAAACTAGATGGAGAATACCATTAGGGGTAACGTTACGTAGCTCCACTTTCTGTCTAAAGTGAAAATATTTAAACTTTTTGGCAAGAATAAGCCTTTTAACTACATCACCTTATTGCACCACCTTTTGGTTTTCCAACTGGAGAATTGGTGCAACCCACTGCTGATCTCATGAACCAAGAACCAATATTTGCATAACGATAGTGGATGGAAATTATTTGCATTTACATTACTTGCTCGAAATTCTGTTCAAATTTGCAATGCATTTGCATGGAAATACAGCCACTGGCTGTATTTTCCACATACATATTAATAGTAATTTCAGTATTATTAGTAAGATATACATACATTTTGAATAGATTACTATTAATTTTACAGGTTAAATATCAGCTCAGAATTTAAATAGCTCAAACAACTTTAAATAGCCTATAAATCAAGTTACATTACAGAAAACACAAGTCATAATCTATATTCAATCTATGAGGTGATAGGGTTCTTAGACAGTGAATCTGATATTGTTCCCTCTTGGAAAGTGAAACAAGTTACCTCCTCTTGGTGGAAGTGATACTTTCCCAGGCTCAATACAGTATCTTAGAGAGAAAATAGCTGATTAATTGACTTATTGAATTCAACAAAATAGTCTGCTACTGGATAATTCATGTTTTTGTATCAAATAGTTCTTCTGAGTTCAGCAATTTGGAATCTTTTACCCCAAGGGCAAATAATAAGATAAATAAATCACTGAGTTATGGTGACATTAAGTAATTCCTTTTATATGGATCTCTTTACCTGTGTGAGGATAACTACAACAACCACAGCAGCAGTCGCCCTCAGAAATAGGTACTAGCTTATACTAAATGAGGAGAAGGTAAATATCAGTGCTGATCTCTCAGGCTTTTATCTTTCCTATATCCCATCATGAAAGGTCTTTCTTTGAATATATCACTGAGTTGACAATCAGATTCAGGTATTTGCCAGTTTATAAGGTTAGGGTTCCACTTATAATTCCCTTTATCTGTCCCTCACCCTCAGAATACTCTCTAATCTGTCTTTTATTTTAGTAACGGCATCATTTAGGACAGATCCTCATTGTTGAAGCGTGTTTTTCATTTCCTTCATGTTCCTGTTAAAATAATACGTTTTCTGCCAAGAACAGTTGAATCTACAAAAGGAAGACTATTTCTAAACAGTAACAGCGTCTGTCCTTAGCAGTGGGTTTTCTGAACAGATCTGTCGGCTATACTGTACAAGTGATCATTCTCTCTAGTGATCCATAAATCTAGAAAATTGATTGATTGAAACTTTGTCATAGTAAATGGCATAAATGTCCAAGTGTTAAAGTTATATTCCTCCTAATTTCCCAATGTAAAGACTGTACATTGCTTACAATATAACATAAATAAAAACAAATCAACATAAATAGCTGCTAACCTCATTTACCCCCCTAACCCTAACCCTAACCCACCCCCATAAACTTGGGCTAACCCAGTGACATCACTAATGATGTCACCCAGCCTATAAATACAGGAAGTAGTTGAAGATGTTCTCCTTTGGTCTCTGGAGCAACAGGTGGATATGGTGAGTGACAAATGAAAGAAAAGAAACCAAAGAAAGAAAATGAACCATTACAACAATATTTAAATTTAAACACTGTACCTGTTTTTGACTTTAACCAGGAATGTAAGCATAATGCAAAACACAAACAAACAGTCTGTACCTGCATTCTACTGGTCAATGATGTAACCATGGCTAAACGAACATTTAACAAGCTCGGTCAAATTAGATCAGTGTGGTAGACCTGAGAGACAAATGACGTGTTCCCAACCACTTTTGAGTTCAAAAACACTCCTAAAAGCACATGTCAAGTTTATTTATGAACACACATGTTGTTTACAAATATATATATTATATATTTTTGGATGTATTCACTCCTCTTTATAAGTTTATAACAGCAAGGCTGAACCAAAATTTTGAGGTTGTGGGGCGTGAAAAACAAGCTGAACGACCCCTGTAACTGTGTTTCTCCACAGAACTATGAGCGCTGTCACTTAATTGAAGATGTTTCTCCACAGAACTATGAGCGCTGTCACTTAATTGAAGATGTTTGATCATAATAATTTAAATAAATTATGAGAAACTGTTCCCTGAGTGAAAGTTTCTCTAAATTTATAGTTTTTAACATGTATTTGAATTATATTTGACTTGCTGCATCTGCTGCTGCTGCCAGTCATACGTGATGTGAAAATAGACATACCATACATTATAGTGTAGGACTTTCAGTTTGCAAACAGTATCTTTATGCAGCTAAATTCTTAGCTTATACTTAACGAATGATAAATGTTTAGTTAGCAAGCTGAACTGAAGGTTCAGCCGTGTTTCAGTTCGAGGACTTCGCAGTCTGAGCTTCAATCAAGCACTGAACGTTTCTGCGAGCAAATATTTCAACCAAATTTGTTTTAATGAACAGATCTTTAGTGATTCAACACACTGAAAAGAACTGCTCTTCCTACGAGCTGAGGGGAACTGCAGGGTGGGGGTGATAATTATTTTTTCCATCGTTAATATAAAATGTTGATTAGTGCAGGTTTTTAGTGAATTAGATGGCACATTAAACCAAATGATACAATCAGTGATAAATAATAAAATCAGTGAGTGTAAAATTAAAACACTTAATTACACCTATTGTATTCATTTGACTTTTTCCCCCCCATCTTTTTAGAAATTCAAAGGACCTCCATCCTTTACAGAAGAGGTTCTGGAAAGTTTGGCTTCACTGGACACTTGAAAGAAGTACATTGTTTTGTACGTAAGTCACTTTTCTGTTTTCACTCTAAAAAGTTACAGCAGGACAAGCCTTAGAGGTCGAGCTATGTGCTGTAAGTCGATGGAGAGAACGGGAATATTCAAATGGACATGCATCCCTGCACAGATTTCGTCATACTTGGCATTTGTGGGATCAAAATTTAAAGGCAATCTCCAAACTGTCTTCATAAAATCCCATTGACGTCGTGTGACGTAGCATGCTGTGGGTTTGTTTACCCTTTTGCACCTGTGGCTTAGTCATTTTAATTGCATCCATTGATGGCTCTCTTTTCCTGCTTCTCCAGAAATGAGTTAAGAGTTTAATTAGTCTTCCGTGACCCTCATCAGAGCCAGTCTACCTCAATAACACTCGCCTCAATCAAAGAGAACAATAAGCACATGCAGGTGCACACAAATGCAAATGGTGGGCCCCTTTCGAGGGGATCTACGCATGCGCACTCACGCACACACACTCTATAACCACTGGGGGCAGAGGTCCCCACAGGATTAGTCAATTATTAAGTGGTCTATCCCTCTAAGAAAGAGTGTTATTGATTGATTATCACTATAGGTTTAATAATTTAGTTGTTTTAATAGCAGAGATATGGAAGGAGAGGAGAAGATGAACAGTCAGGGACATGGGTGGAGTTGGAGGAGGAAGAGGAGAAAGGGGGCAAATGGAGGAGACGTAATGGGAAAGGAAGAGGAAGAAAAGCAGTGGGGTGGTGAAAAGATGAAGGCTGAGTAAGAAGAGCTTAGTGGTAATGAGCATGTGGAGACAGAAAGAAATCCCCTGATTGAAAATTTTGATGGAAGAAAGAAAACAAATGCCCATCTTTCCTTCTGTTGATGTTCTCATTTGCAAGTCACTTTTCTTTTTTGGCCTTTTTTTCCACAGTGTATGAATGTGTCCTTTATTTCCCCAAGCTCAAGGAAAATGTGCGATTTGGTCTCAATCAAAATGATGGGTAAATAATTCATGTGGGGCGGCAATTTAAGCCAATTATGAAGATTATTCAGATCATATATATATCAGGTATATCAGATGGTTTTGGTCATATTTTCTCTGAGGATTTTCTGATAATAAATCCAGTACAAAGGAGATAAGTGAGCACACATTTTAATCTTAACCTTTTTTAGTTTTATGGTGGCGTGCCATAACTTGGAGAAAATTTTGTCAGAAAACAATGTCCATAAAGTCCACGATGACATCTTGAGGTGTCTTGATTTGTCTAACCAAATACACGAAAGCTTAAAATATTCATATTCCAACATATAGGAAAGAAAAACCATCAGTAGTATTAGTAAGTAGTCATTTTTGGTTAAAAAATGACTTCCAAGTTCAGTCAGCCTGATCAGTCGATTCATTATTTCAGCTCTGAATATACGCATGGGTATTAGTATTAGTGCACTCTTTTCGACTCTCTTCATTAGTGATATTAAAATAAAAAAATCAAACGAAATTGTTTAGCAATTAGAGCCTAATCACACTGTCATCATCTGCATGCAATTAGCTTCTCCTACAATCAGCATCCCTGAAATTAATGTCAACATGGCTTAAAGTTCAAGTCTGGTAGTTCATGGAAATCATTAAAGAAACTGCTTGCTTCAGTGTAATTTTAGCAAGGCAATATGCTCTGCTGTTTTGAATTTATTTATTTATTTTTCATGTTGACACTGAATAGAGATGTTGTCTACATGCATCCCCCCCTCCCTCCCCTCTGTTTTGTCCTTCATGCTCATCTTTCGAGCCTCCATTTCAATTCTTCTCATGATTCATCACCGGCTCCTGAGTTGGGCTGTGTAAAAAGGATTGTGTGAATAGTGAAAATGGTAAGACACCAGGTCAGACACCCTTATACCTGCACTTTCAATCCATGGCATTTTGTCCAGTGTGTTTCTCCTTGTTAAAAATGCATGAACCCACTGTACAGGAGAGGCTCTCCAGCCTGAGAAGCACCCTTTTGTCTGAAAGATTCATGAAAAAAGGGTTTTTATCCCCCACTGTTTTGTAGTGGTGGAGAAGAAGAGGAGATTGTCATCTAATGTTGTGAACCTGTGAATTGCTGACCCCGTTAGTTCTGGACAAAAACATGTGGGCCCTGAAGCATGTACACACATAAAGGCATGTAAAACACAAGCAGACCTTGTAGTAGTTCACGTACCCTTCAGTCATATCGTCTCTTTGTGTACTTCGTCTCCTCAAAACAGGATTCTTCTGCTTTATTACAACTTGGGCCTTATTTTCGTGGCAATATTTTTGGTAATAATGATATTGTTAAGAAAGTTAATTGCTAGAATAACCTGCAGGTTTGCTAATATGTCATAGGAGGATGACTCCATCTATCAAAATCATAGGTGGACATAACAAAGTATTTTAACCCAAAGCAGAATCTTTCCGTAATAACACAGTATACCCAAGACATTTAAGCCTATATGTAATAATAAATAATTCTAATAGATATAATAAAAGTAACAACTTATGTGTCGTTCTGCAGGGCAGGAACATTTGAAAGATTTGTTGTTTTTCCTGCTTCCAAAACCTGCAAAAACATAAAAATCTACTTGTAGTAGCAGAAACAAGTTGTGAACACAACTTTGACATATCATCACACTTGTTGGCACAGTTGCTTATTGACACATCCAGTTATGGAGCAACATTAGCATTCATTTGGATAAGTATCTGGCTCTTTTAGCTGCTAAGTGCTCCACAATGTTCACCAGTTAGTTCCTGTGTTTGTTTTTTAGAGCTTTTTGTTGTTGCTGAAAGCAATTTTCTGGTGCAATGCAATATTATTATATGAGCTTACTTTCAGTGTTTACCTCCAAATTAAGTGGTCTAGGTGATCTGACAAGGCTGCTGCCTTGTTTACAACTTGACATCTAATCCTCTGTTTCTTTTGGATTTCATTGTAGTGATGCTGTACTGTTTCCAGATCTCCCTAATGTCTTTGGTGTGTACAATATTATCATAACTGATGTAAAAGATGAAAACTACATGAGAGCCAGGGGTACAGAACTTTGTTGTTGTTATGGCACCGACCGAAGTAAGCATGCAGCAGTAGAGTTATACAGGAAAAACTGTTAAGACAGAGACAGAGATCACTGTGTTTTCTCACCGCCAGCTGCTCCTAAGTGAACACTGAGCTGCTTGTTAGCGAGCCACTGCAGTTAAACCTGCCCATCAGTGAGTCTATTCACCACATTGTCCACCAGGATGGATGCATCCCCTCTTTAAAAATGTCTATGCATGTCTGCCTCTGACAGCAAACATGTTGCTTAGACCAACAGGTGAAAGGAGAAATAGACCTGAAGTTGGCACGTTGGGTGGTTGTCAGACCTGGGCTAGAAGGTAAGAGGTCTCACACTGTTTCCCAGTAACAACCCACAAACATCATCTACACAGTCATCCTCTACTTCTTCTTCTTTGGATGCTACAATGGCATATTTTTGCCATAGTGTTTGTTGTTAACATTCTTTGAGATGGTTATATTCTGTTCCAGTATTATAGTCCAGTTATCCAGGATGAGTAAAATATGTAGAGAAAAACAAACAGGTTTCCCCCAGTGGCTCCCAGCTCACTTTGAAGTGAATAATTATACAGTAATGTGTAATTTACTGCAGTTTTCTTTTGTCAAAATAGATTTTATAGAAATGGAATCAAGCATCATTTCAGGACCTAGTATCGAAGTTAAGGTGTCGGTATCATGCATCGTTTAATATCTAAACACACAAAACCATCATTAAATGAACCTGTTAAGCCTTATTTCCCCTGTCAGTGAGTGCTGTTTTTAAGTCTTAGTGGTTTAGCCACGAAGCTGTGAGCCAAGTCAGCTAACTGTCCCTCTGAGGCCGCCGAGGTTCAAACTCCAAATACACCACCGCTCTCCTCCCCTGACCACAACTCCCAACTGCCCCACACACACTCACACACACACACACAGGATGAATCCGTAAGTCTTACAACTGAAGAACCAGGTAACAGTTTGGCCTTTAACACTCACAGCACAGCACAGCACACATGCATCCGTGCGAGCAAACACGCACACACCAGCACATCCGTCCTCCCTTGGCAGTACAGGAGAGTCACTGGTGTGATTGCATTATTGATTGCCCTGGATATGTTTTTTTTTTCTTCCTTCTTAAAAGCATTTAGCAATCTGGCAATTAGTTAGAGCTTAATGTAGGATGTCAAAACAGTGCTATTGATCCAGCGGGGCAAGGAGGAAAGATTGATCAGTCAACTCATTACGTTGCTGGCGCTGCCTCGTCATAAACACTCCAGATGAGACTCCATCAAAAGCCCATCCCTCGTTCACTGGCTCTCTTCTGCTGCTCGCTCTATCGCTCTCTCTGCATCAGGCTCCCCAGTGTTTTCTGTTGTTGGCTCCTGATGCTTGATTGCACTGACTGCACCTGGTTTTAGTTTGGTCTTATTTTTTTTTCCCCTTTGCTTATTATTGCTCTGTTGCTTTTTTTAATCCTTTATTGGATTGATTCTTCTCTTTACCCACACTGTATTCTAACATATTAGAAAACCAATTTATTTCCTTCTTTGCTCCCAGTATTTCTCTTTCTACCCACTGTCCTTTCTCACCACCGCTCGATTGCGACAACTCCGGGTACAAGAGGAAATCTACAAGCAGTTATCATTAAAATCTCCAGAAGAGCAAATAAAGCTGATTTAGTTTGTGTCACTTATATCGATTCATTAGTCAATCATGTGAAAATCAGCCAGATGCAGACACACTTGATTCAATTTGCAAGAAAGACACGACTCAGCAGTCATTTCAGAGTGTCGTATTGTTCAATGGACAGACGCTAGGCTTATTAAAGGTGGCCTAAGCTGCAAAATAATGAAGGCTGGCATTTAGCGAGCACTTCACAGTTTGAATTTTAATTAAAATTATTTTTCACATCAGTGAAATTAAAGGTTCAGCAAATCTCCTCAGTGCAGGTTAGAATTTGGGATTAAATGAGATCAGAAAACACACGGCACTGCCATAACAGAGGCATGGACTTACTGAATGTAATGTCTTATTCATATCTTTGTTGTACATAACACATTAAAGTAGTTCAACATTCGACATCAGTTTGTGAATGTTAGACAATAAAACCTTAATGCTTCCTGCATCCATTTCAAATTAAAATCCCTCGAGCATTTCTGTAGTCAGAACCCAGAATTATTTGTTAACAATAAGATAGCCATTGTCAAACGCAAACCCAGTGTAGAAAAATACGCCTGGCAGTAGCAACGTTGTCTGAGTGGACACCATAAATGGGTGAGCTGCAGCAGTTCGTAGCTGTCACACAGGTACATGTAGCTGGTGTGGCCTGGACGTTAAGCATACCAAAGAGACCCCTTGGGGTCTTTGGAGTTCACCGCAGGCAGCAATTGTTTTGTTCTTTGATTTAAATCTTTTTATCGTCAGGTCATTTCTTATTCCTTGCAGTGATGGTATATAATACAAATTACACATGAGTTGGTAGGTTAGGTAGGTTTTTGTAAAATAATAAAACAAGTATCACAACAAGTTAATGGATAAAAAAGTTAACCTCGCAGTCGCAACTCTGTTTTAGTTTGTACTCCATGTAGCTTCATATCCCGTCAGTACTCAGATTTGGTAATTTTTCCTTGGTCTCTGTGCTTCTACCATGAGTAAGTAGGCTATGTAGTTAAATATTTTCCCTTTTGTCTGTTTTTATAATTGGAACTCAAATTGATATTGAATTACAAGCATTGTCTCTAGTCAGCTACACCAGCCACCACGCAGCCTAAATACATTGCAACCCTGCCGGGAGAAAGTAAAGTAAATTCTGCAAAGATTGAATATTTTATTGAACTCTTTCTGTTTTTGTGTGTTGTATTTATTCTCTTTCATGTGTTTTTTTGTTGTTTACCTGATAGGAAAAAAAGTGTGAAGTGAAAAAGTGCGTCATCAGGCGGGGTCGTGTAATGTAACAGCTGTTGCTGATGGACTTGGAGATTTACCTCATTTTCTATTTATCTTTGATGCGCTTCCGCTTGTTTTTCAAGTGTTTCACTTGATGACAAGCTTTCAAGTGGAATGTCACATTTTTGAGAGGAAACCAGCAGGAGCATAAAAAATAAAGAATAGTACCAAAGATGTTTTTTTAGTCTAGGCATCTGTTGTTTGTCTTTCTTTCTTCATCTCTTCCTCTGTTGTTTTCCTCTCACTCCGTCTCCTCTTTCACCCTTTTCCTCATCTTCTCCAGCCGACACAGTCTCTTTCTCTCTCTCTCTCTCCACCTGCTCCCCCCTCCCCTCCCATCTCCCCTTGTGCCCCAACAAGTGTCTTATATTTCCAATGATGATTTAGCTCATAAATCTTGATAAAGCCACTGGCTGTTCCGTTTCGGTGGAACAGGAAACTCTTGCAGGAGCAGGAGGAGACAGAAGATGAGGAATGGCTCTTGTTCATGAGGTTGTCCTGTTTTCCTGTGTTTTCCATTTTGACGGCGTCCTCTGGGAGAGAGCATTTTGTGTATTTAGGGCGCCTTTTTAGTTGGAATTCATTGCAGAGGTGTTTGATTGTAACCACGTGTATTTGGGCCTGTATCTAATCCTTTTTCATTTTAAGTGAGCCATTACTTCTAGTCATTTTCCACCCACCTCACGCGTCTACCTGAAATTAAACAATCCAAGAGAAAATCTGTGAAAGGGAACATTTCTCTCTCCGTTATGGTCCCAGCAGCCAGAACGGAAATAAAACCTGTCTCCTCAAAATCACTTTTTTATTCTACAGATTTGTTTTGCAGGGAATTTGGTTTAGGCCAGGATTATGTTCAGCTGCAGCATCCTTTATTTCAAGAAAAGGAGGCTCTATGTTTTTGTAATGCAATCAAGTCGTAGGGAAATAATCAATGTGGAGGATGGCCGTACGAAGAACAGTCAAGGAAACAATATCACTTTGCTAAAGGTTTTGATTACATATTTGCTCTTGTCTGAAGCTTATACAGTGGCTAATCTTAGTAAACTTTCTATTAAAACCGCAGACAGCATAAATATGGATGTCATATTGGTGACATTGTCAATAGGTTTCACGTGAAGCTCAGAGTTTGTTGGCTCTGGCTGCCACCATCTTGGCACTCCTGCCTCTACCGCCTCCGAAATACCACCCAAAATACGCAAAAATGAAAATATTTTAAAATGTTCTACTTTTGCACAGCTTTGCTTCTCATTCTTCTTTTCTTCTGAGCACACAGTGAATACAGTTGAGACAAAATAATGATATTCAGGAGGAACAAAAACACATTCATCATGCTTTATATTGCTACTTACAGCGGGGAACCACCATCGTCACCCACATACTATACTACACACACATTGCACTCCTTCCTGTAGTGATGTTGATGTCACCACACAGGTGCAGCAGTGAGGGCTTAACCACTAATGACCACCTGTCATTCCCTTAAAAATCTCAAATTGGTCCACGTCATTATGAGGCAGCTTTGTCTCGCTGTCTTTGTCTCCACCAAACCATTGTTCCGTTGTATGTAATAATGACACATTTCCTCTGAGCAACAGTTGCTCTTCCTGCTGGTTTTAGTTCTTCTGGGATGAGGCTACTGCTAATAGTATAGTATTAAGGCAGAGGCAGGCTATAGTTAGTAACAGCATTACCAAGGCTTTGATGTACAGCACGCTTGATCAACACACAGGCTTGGCGGCCATTATTTCCTTGGCTTGAAAAAGGTGCTGAGATACTGTCTTTGTAGGGTCTGAGTCACTCAAGTCGGGCGACTTATCACCTTTCCGGATCTTTCAACACTTGTTTGAGAGGCTTTGCCCGGCTTTGAACATCTTACATTTCTTTCAGATAGTGTAAGCTCTACTGATGTTAGAATACAACGTCTGATACATTTATCCCACATTTTTTAACGTAAGAAGATCATGAAACGATGTGCTTTCTCCTGTACCATGGACAATATCTTGGATCATTTGAAGGTTTGCAGGATCACCACAATATTTAATGCCTGTACTAAATCACACAACACTTGGAAGGCTTGTTTTCTTTGCTTGTTGCATTCAATCATGATCACATCTTGACATTATTTGTGGTCAACATAATGCTTACTATTTGCTCGTCTGGGATTGTCTCCAACTATATCATGATGTCAGACTGGGCAGAGTCAGCATCCTTTGTGGTCTATGACTTTTCCTCTCTCCTGCCTACTCGTAAATGCCTCTGCACCAGCTGTCGTTCCTGTCATGACCTTGTTATGGATGCTGACAGTGTTGACTTTGCTGACGTTCAGCCGAGCATCATTAATGTGTTTATTCTGTCTATTTTGTTTATGTTCCATTTGGTTATCAGTGTTCACTCTTTGTTTAAGCCTGACCATCCTGAAGGTGTCAGAGAAGTCCTTTGCAAGGTCTTTCTTTTTGATAATGAGGTTTTCGTAGGAGTACATCAACTTCTCTGATAAGTTGGGGTTGTCAACTTATATTTATAAATTACATGTTGGTATTGTGCCGCCTTTTGACACTTTAATTATTAAGTGCTTTACAAATAAATTTTACTTGACTTCCAAACAGATGCAATTAAGAAAATGGCAGGGAGGCAAAGGGGGACAACGGAGAAATAATGGGCCTTTTTTTTTTTTTTTTTTTTGACAGAAGAAAATAGCACCTACAAAAATGTAGTCTTTGTTTTAGGTTTTATAAGTGTTGCACCAGAGACAGAGACAATGGCTGATTTGACAATGATATGTTTTAAATTTTACCACATTTATGTTGCAGTGGAAGAATTATTACCTTAATACCTCCTTCATTTGGATGTATGAGCATCACTGTGCAAAATGGTGTAGTCTGACACTAGAAGGCCAATTTCAAATGTATCTGCTCAAAGTTCCTTTGTGCTGATCTTAAATTACAATTATAAAACTGATAGTTCTGGTTCTTAATTAATGTTTGAACCCATTGTAACTCTAAACCACATTACTGAAGTAAAACCAAAGTCCACCAAACAAATTATTGCAAAATGTCAAATTTGGTGGTTCATTTTTATTTACTGGGTGGGCTAAGTGTGGATTAGTGGCTAAAAGAGATGGACAGGATGAAAGAGGAAGGTAAAAAAGTTAATGACAGAGAAACGATGTCATTCAACAAATTTACCATAAATGATGTCAGCTAAAGAAACAAGAGCCTAAGAGGATTTAAGTTTGAGCTGCAAATGCAAAATAAATAGTGATAAGATAAATGTTAATAATCATTAAACATTATTTCCACTGCATCTGTTGCTTGGCTCAATGTTGCTAAAGAACTACATTGTTTGTTTTATGATTTATGATTATTTGTTGATTATTATTGCGTCTTTTGCTGCTGTGTTATAAAACCTTGCCAGATATATGTAGTAACCCTTTTAAAGAAGCATGAGAATAGATTTTCGATTGAAATAAGAGACGTCTTGTGATTGAAAATAAATACTTTACTTTTTTGCATATTAAAAAAAAGAAAAGCAATCAATTACGTTACCAAAGACTAAGGAGAAATACTGAAAATAAAAGTTGGACAATGATTATTGTCTTTATGAAATTTATTTCTGCACACGGGAGCAGTCAGGAACAGAGTGCATACAATCAGTCTGTCAGTGAGGCTCCAAAAAACTAAACATATGTGTAGATGATATTTATAACAAAATACAAGCTGGCTTAAAAGAGGAAGTCTCTGTAGTTAGAGCGCGCTTACGCTACCGGTTTGGGCAGGTGTGCCACCCTCACTCGAACGTGCCCTCTAGGTTCACAGGTGCAGAAGTTCTTTGGAGGGAAAGTTACTTCTGTTTTTATATAAATTTACTTTGTACACCACATTTATTTTTATAGTGTCTAGACAGTCAAAAGGTTAAAGCATCAAAATAGTCTTACATCACACGTACATATAGTGTATATGTACGAAAATTTGTCGAGGATCTGTATCATCTGGGGGTCTAGCCATATTTACAATCAAGCTCAGGCCTCCTGAATCCCAAACCTCAGCCTTTACAAGCTGCCAAAACAATCTGCCAAGAAGCAAATTAGTATCATTTAAATACTTACTTAAAACAAATTAGTTTAAATTAATTAAAACAGCTCAGGGAAATTACTTATATACTCTTGTTTAGTGCTCGGGTCTTGCCTACAGTACATTTTTCCTCAATAAGAACAGTTATAGACCGCAATTTTTGAGGTTAATCGTGTATTAATTGAGATCAAGTGTGTAGTAAATCCATCCCAGGGCAGAAAGAAGAGGGTGGTGTAGTGACAAAGATGTTTAGCTGGATTAAAAACTCATTTCGATTACATATTCTACAATTTCTGCAACTAAATCACGACGATGCCTTTTAGCCGTTCGAGAGTGGCAGCACTTCTCTGGGTTTGTCTCACCAGGACATAGAGCAGATCAGCTTTTACAGCCCCTCCTTCTCATCCTTACAACTTGTGTGTGTATGTGTGTCCCTTGATTAAAAGTGTTATTTATGAGGTTGAAGTGCTGAGTATGGGAATTCTCTTCTGTACACTAAAGCGAGCACTACTACCACTCACTTTCCCAACACTCCTACACATACAAACACACACATACAGTATGCTGAGTCTAGGTACTTTCCCATCCTCTACATGCATCCACCCAAACACACACACACACCAAGGTGAATTTTGTGCTGCCTTGTGCACATCTCATTTCCTTTCCAGTGACGTTTTTATTAAAAAGATAAATTGTAGACAGAGCTCTGTATAAAAATAATATTAATTCAGCTGTTGCTTAATTGCATCAGGGATTTAGACACACTCTCCTGTCCAATTTGCTTGTACAATTACCTGCAAGAAGCCCTCAGTTTGCTCCTAATCTGCAAACCAAGGCAAGTGTTTTTTCTTTTTTTTTAAAGACACTGGATTTATATTGGGATTAATAGAATGGGAGTGATGTAGCAACACTCCAGCTCTGTCACTGAATTCAATTTAGCTTATTTTTCTGCTTCTCACACCACCCTGGGCATGCCTGAGTGCTTCTTGTGTTTCTTACAAAGCCTTTCTCATTTCGCTGTTTGCTGGGTTTGTCTCTCTAACACACAAACACTCACGCACACACACACACACGCACACTTAAACTTCTCAGTATATTCACTTGCGGGAGCTTTGATGTGACATAACACTTTTTATTAATTACATTGTATCACGACAGACTGGTCCACATTCAGAAAGAAATCATATCGTTACCATTATGAGTCATTATGATCATTTCCACCACGTGACTGTATGACTATACAAGTTCCCTTCAGGTGTGTGTGTGTGTGTGTGTGTGTGTGTGTGTGTGTTGTACTGTACCAAATAACAAACCTGCTTGCAAAGACAGACATTAGCTGCAGCGATCAGAATATTTCCAGCTTTTAATTACCTTGTGTGCTTTTGCAATACAGATGTTTCTTACATTTTGAAGAGCATTCTTAGGCATAGAAATAACACGTCAACATCTCTTTCATACAGAAACCTTACATCGTTTTGTCCTCTGTCTTATTTTCAAGCCTTTTACAATCCAAATATCCACAACACATCCAAATACCTGCTTGCAGTAGCAGAACCCTCTAAACACAGAAACAAATAGCACAGTACCCCCCCAAAAAACAAACAAACAAACAAAAAACAACCCAGAAATACTGCATATAGCAAATCACAGTTTCATTTTTTACCTTTTTTTTTTTTCTTTTAGCAGAGAGAAGCAGTTTTTGTGGTATTACATTCCTCAGGGCATAGGTGATCCAGGAGCATCCAAGCACAAAGGTAATCTTAAAGATGACCTTCATGATATTTCAGCTCTATTAGCTTAAACTGTGATGTGGGGGGTCGTGTGTGTGTGTGTGTGTGTCTGTTGTGTGTGTGTGTGTTTGTGTGTGTGAGAGAGCGAGAGAGAGGATTAAATGTGATAATGGATCAGAACATACTCAAAGTCACACAATGTGTATCTGTATGTGGAATATGCTTTAGGTTCACTGAGTCACATGGTTTAGCCCAATATAGCGAGGCAAAAGAAAATATATGCATTAATATTGCTGATATACTTCTGTGAAACCCAGGCTTTAGTTAAGTTGTGCCGAGAAGAAGGCTGATTTTACACAGACATAAAGCAATTGAATGATTCCATAAATCTTAGCTGCCATAATACCGACCTCAGTTCAACAAGACTGGGTAAAGTCATTTATCATGAATTGGTGAACAGTGACAACAAATCAATTCCTGATTCCTCCGTTGAATCTCGTTGCATTTGAACTAGGATTTGGCTTGCGTCTGAATCCCTCCCGACTCACCCCCCGGCATCAATCAGCCTTCTCCACGTGCACACACACAAACACACACACACACACACACACACACCACTGGGAGAATGAGCAAATACCACTTTGTGTCCTCGGGGCTACTGTATGTCATTTTGTGTATTTTGTGAGTCTTGTGTATAGCTACTCATTTCTCTGCCCTCCACTTCTAAGACAAAAGAAGAAAACGGTACAATCTAAATACTGACAGTCTCGGACACAGCAGTTTGTGATGCTTATTTCTTTCAGCAGCTTATTCACATTTGTACACGTATTTTTGTTCATTCCTCTTGCTGTTATTTTACAAAAAGGAAAAAAAGAAAAAGTAGCACTTTTAGAGACCAAAGTGTAAGACTATCACGTACAGTATAGGCAGCATAGAAGAGGAAAGTTGGTTGAATAGTCTATTTTACAGTAGGTCACTTGAAGAAGGGAGAGAAAGAGAGAAGTCTGTGATTGTCAATCCCTCCTTTTCTGAGGTGTCCATTCATACAGCAGTTGTTTTTCCTCCTTTTTTTTTTTTCTTTTTTCTTAGTTTGACCAACACACTTTATCTGAAGCAGCCGATCTTCAGGCAGAGTTAAAGTTTCTCAGAACGCTCCTGTGTTGGGCTGACAAGTCTTCATCACAACAAACACCCCCTCTCACAGCCTCTTCCTATCTGTCAAAACATCTTCGCTGTCAAACTTCTGACACAGTTCATCATTTTTTTAAAAAAAAAAAAAAAAAAAAAAGGAAACACAGCAGGTACGTACACACACAGTGCAGCCAGCTAGGATGTCGATGTCACACACCCTGCCCTCTGTTATTGCACAGAGTTATTGTGTGGCAAGTTTTGAGTGTGCTCACTCAGTGCAAACTCTACTTGACTGTACAGCAGGGATGGATTTTGAGGACCTTGTTAGGCTGCCTTGTCAATGCCGTGGCCATTAACCCTCATATTCATGCCCTGACAGGACAATAATTTTGCAATATGTCAAACTAAACTACAAATGTGGCAGACTGGTGAAACATCCATCCCTGTTGTAGAGTACACTGTACATGAGTACAGGCTAGGTAGCTGTTAAGAGGGAGCCTGACATAAAAATTCAAAAACACTCAAGATTATCTTTACATATTTGCGAAAACATAAACAATTAAACCGATTTCAGTCAGTTTGTTGTTGCAAAAGGCAACATTAGATATAGAAAGAAATGTACAAAATGCTTTTTAAATTTTATAAATAATAATACTATAAATCAATAAAATCAACATTTTCAAGTTCACAAACATCAATACCATCAAGTGCTGTTGTTAATAAACAAATATATGTCCAGATTGATGATTTACATCTAATTAAAATGGCTGTTAGTGAAACCGCAGTGGTTATGACTTTTTTAATACGTCCGTATAGAGTAAAATATGCTCCAGTAAAATGCCAAAAACAAACATTGAACGTGTTTCCTCGTATGCATGTGAGCGGTTGTGTATATACAATGAGCCAGACGTTAGCTGTACTGTAAGTGAGTGAAGTGGTGAGTGTGGTATATTATTGGGTTTGTTTTCAGTGTAAGCTGTTGGTGGATTGCCAGTGAAATGTGTGTATGGTCGAGGCCAGCTGTAGGAATGTGATGGGAGCGTGAAGTTGAAGTTTTGCCTCATAGAACATCTGCAGGCCGCAGTAGTGATGGATGCTCACTTTCACTTTCTCCCTGAGGACATTCACACCTCCTCTCTTTCCCCCTCTCTCCTCCCGCGTTTTTTTTTTCACTTCACTATCTCCTCTTTTTCCCCCCCATCTTCCTCTTACATGACCCATTCGTACCTTTTTACTCCCATCGCCTTCTCCTTTCTACCCCATTGCTTCCGTTCTGAACTCTCTCCCTTCCTCTCCATTTCTTCCCAATATGCATTATTACCTCTCCTCTTTCTCTTTTTCTTCTCTCCACTGCTCCTCGTCTCAGGCCCCTCTCTCATTGTTTTCTTCTCCTTCATCTCCCCTCTCCTCTCCATCCTTCCTTCTCAGCCATAAAACAATAAGTCTTGAATGTCTGTGAGGAGACTGTGCTAATGGAGCCCATTAGGCTGTAATGAAATATACATTACACCATTACAGTGGACGGGGGCCTGGCTAAAGCACTGCACCGCTCAAATAATAAAACATGCACAATTCAATTTCCTTCTCGGCCCGTTTTGAGTGTCTTCCAGTGTGTGTGTGTATGTGTGGAGATGGAGGGATGACGGGATAAGGTATACAGTGTGTACGTATGTGTGTCTATGTGTGTGTTGTCGTGTGAATCCCCTCTAGCACACATGTGGTTTTCAAGGATGTCTGAGTGCTGAGAGCCTTTATGATTTAATATGGGTTGACCAAATGAACCACACCTTCTACAAGTGCCACCGCCCACACATCTGACCGTGATCTGACCACTCAAAACCCAGCCTCCCTTAGTAACCTTTACACCCCCCCATCAACACCAAGACCTCACGATTGTCAGACAGCTGCGGACAAATGAATCAATTGACCTCCGACACGAGTGCTTGACATCACAAGTGAAGCATCTGTCACTTTGAGGGGGGGGAAAGTAGGCATCGTGTTACCATGTGCTGTATGACAGTGCAGTCCAGTGTTTGAGCAAAGTAACAGAAAGGCGTGGTAAAATGCAGATATGGGTGCATATATCCTTATAATCATGTATATCAGTCTGTTGCATGAGGAGATATCAGTGCCGGATAGATCAAGCTTTTTTTACATTTCTTGTATTCGGCATTGACAATTACAGTATAGCAGAATACCTCAGTCTGCCTCCTCCTTAAGTTTTTTTTTTTCACCACAGCAGTTCAGTTCAGCTTCAGCAGGCACTGTTTTGTTAGTGATTTTAGCAAAATTAGCCAACCAGACATCCTCTTTTGTCATCTGACAAGGCAGAAAACCAGATTGTGTTTACCTTCCCATCGTTTTTCCTGTCTGTTATTCTTGTTACAGTCAATCTACCTTATGGGTACCAGTGTGTTAAACATCACCTGTGTTGTCTTTACCACAGGCCATGTCGGATGAATGCTGACATTTAATACTCATGTATAGTTTCGAAAGAGAGACGGACAGAAAGACAGACATACAGACAGGGCGAGAGAGAGGTGGGGGGGAAACACAGTGTCTTTATGGCTCCACATCGCACAGAGCCATTTTCTCTGAAACGTCTCACCGTCGTAAAGTCTTCTATTTACACGCAAAGGATTGACGTTTCTGGAAATCCTCACACACACACACGCACGCTGCGCCTCCTCAAAGATTTCCCCCGATGTTGAGTCCTGTTGTCTGACAGGCAGCAAGGGATGAGTCACTAAATTTTAAAGTCCTGTTAATCAGGTTTCAGCAATTTAGCCCCAGTCAGTTTAAAGCATTTGAAAAGAAGTGTGAAGCTCTTTTTTTGTTTTTGTTTGTTTTTTTAAAATAAATGTCTCCTCAGGACGAAAGGAGGGAAGGGGTAGAGATGCACAAAGGAGAGGAAATTGGCAGGAAAGAAGGAAGGAAGGAAGAAGGCGATTGGAGATGGGTTGAGGAATTTTTTTGATTGCCTTTAAGAGTTTGATAATAGCTTCACATCCTGTACAGCGTTACCGTGCACACACACACACACACACACACACTTCCAATCTCACACTTCATTCACGGGTGTCACTATGTCCACCCTAACACACACACACACACACACATGCATGCAACCTCAAACGCAGATACACACACCCAAACACACACATCCAAAACCAGGTCCTGCTCCTGCGTTCAGCCCAGTATATCCAGGTATACAGGTGAGGCTTTGGCCAGGTTGAGGAGCAGACCGTGGATTTCTTTGATGTTGAGTCTCATGTGAGGCTCTCTCTGCCAGCAGCCCAGCATCAGGTCGTATACTTCTTTAGGACAGGTCCTGGGGCGCTGCAGCACCCTGCCTTGGGTTATACACTCTATCACCTGCAGAGGAAGAAAGACAGGCATCAAGTTCAATGTCAGCTGTAGTCTTCTTGGCCCCTCAAAACAAACAAACAAACAAGTATTCGAGCTGATATGTTCAGGATGATGGAGTTACTGCTCGGTGAAGTTTTCTCACCTCACTGCAGAGCATACAGTGAAAGTGGAACTGTGAATAAATAATTTACAGAGGTTATAGAGTAGACAAATCCAGTCCAATTCCTCAATAGTATGTCGAAGAGGAAAATTTGTGTTTCGGCACTTTGTCCTGGACTGACTGTATAATAACATTCATTTTAAAAAGATACAGATTTTAGCTTTAAATCTACTTGAGGATTTCTGGATCAAGAACAGGAGAAACTGTATATAGAGAAGTAAAGGAGTATATTACACTCTGGCAGCAGTTTGAAATATATCTGTACAGTTAATAGCCTGTGATTTAATTAAGTTTTTTTTTCTAATTTCCTTCCCAATTGACTATACCATGCTGTGTGCGTGGATTGAATACCAATTAATGGCTTCTATTAAACCCCAAAAACCAGTTGTGTCCTCCAAATTGCCATATATTCATTTCAAAGGATGTCATAATACCTAAAGATTATCATTCAATATTTCAAAATTAGTTTGTGAGAGAGCTGTTACTCCTCCTCCTTATTCTGCGATCATTATCAGTTTGTGAAGGCAGATTAAAAAAATAAAAAAAAAACCCTAAAAAACGGATACCTTCAAAACCATATCCTGTGTCAAAGATATCTGAGCATCAGATTTGGGTCAGAAGGTGAGTGAACTGCGAGTCAGAGGAGATTTTATAGATGTAAACGGGAAAAGAATGACCATGGAGGAGGCTAAAGGTTAATTTTGGATGTAACCAGAGTGAGTCAGGAGAAAAGGGGCCATGACATGGCAAGAAAGCTGTAACCAGAGTTGAGGTGAAGGTGAAGGTGAAGGGTTGAAGGGCTCCGATACAGTTTTCTTTTCCGGAAACTGGGTCAAGACCCAGGGTGTAGTAAACAGACGCATTAATTATTCAGACAAAACAGTCAATTGTTAACTTGGTGGTTGTTTTATTTCCTGATAGAGACACTTAAATGGTCCAAAGACATTTTGGGCTAGTTGCATATTTAATACAGTGGATCAAATTGAGGGATTTGGCATCCTGTTCTGTCAGGAATCTGTTGTCATTTGAGTTTAAATAATTATATGTTAATCGGCAAGAATTAATTCTCTATTTCCCCTCTGCGTGAAAATTGTGAAATTCATGATTTTTATGGCTGCAACACACTGGAAATATGCTAGACATATTGTGCCTGCATATTCTATTGACACTTGTTAAAAAATGAACTCTGTGGGTTTAAAAAATGTTTGGCTTCGCAGCATGAGTCTTGTTAAAGGGTTTAAATGATGACAATCTTGATAAATGATTAATTGTTTAAATTATGTACAAACGCCAAATGTGATGATTTGCGTCCTTTCTTCAGTATTAACTGAACATCCTTAGGGGTATTTATTGGAGAAAATGAGCAACTTGGAGACACTACTTCGGAGTTTTGTAAATTGGCTTTTCTCATTTTTATACATTTGTACGTTAAAACCATTCACTCATATATAAATACAATTGAGTAACTCTTGGTTGCAGCCCAAGTGTTTAATATGTAAGGAGATAGAACTTTAAGTAGGGAAAAGAACAGATATATGTTTATGCACAGCATGCCAAAAATATGAAGAGTGTCATCTTTAATATAACTGGAAATCCTCATTTTAGTGGTTGTCACTGTCTGCTGGATATAAAAACTACTTGGGGAACTCTGAGTTTAAATCCAAAACCAAATAAAATGAGTGACCATGACAAAACATTTTTAAAAACAGGGTTTAAAAAATTTTTCTACGTAAAATACAAGACACGTCTACTCCAAAATCCCTGGCTCTGTCGTACCTCACAAATAATTCAAGACACAATGAAATGATAAACAACTCACTGAGTTTCTAAACTATTTGTTGGCTTTATATAATGAGATTTTTCTGGCCAACATGATGTATACCTCTGAGAACCTTGCACACGGATCGAATATTTAGTTTGTTTTCTCGAGGCACAAACATCTCTCGTTTGGCATCACTCGTTAAGCTGAAGGTGCTTCCAGTTTTTCAGCTACTTTCACATTTACAGCAATCAATATGTTGAGTTCAGACGTGGAATTACATCAGTCAAGCTTTAGATCGAGTGCTTTATACTGTACCTCGTTATTGGAGAGCTGGTACCAAGGCTGTTTTCCATAGGTGAAGATCTCCCAGAGAACAACCCCTAGACTCCACACATCACTCTCTGTGGTAAACTTTCTGTACATGATGCTTTCAGGGGGCATCCAACGGATTGGCAGCATGGTGTGACCACCGACCTTTAAACGCAACACACACACACACCAACAGAAAGATAGAGAGAGTATAAAGTCAGTATAGTGTGCAGTGAATTTAAGAAATAATGAAGATTTACAGAACTGTTAAGCATCTTCAGTGTCATAAAATCTACACTCTTATACTGTTTGTACATTTCGAATGCATGGCCATGCAACTTTTCACATTCCTCACAAGGCTTCACTCTGAAACTTTCAATACATTTTAAAGTAGCGCTACAAACATTTCACTTCTCAAAACTGCTGCCTGAGGCATTTCAATGGGCGAGGTTTGATGGTATGGCGCAGCAGACTGACACACACACTCACTCCTGAACAGTGTGTAACTTTAACTAAAGTTGATACACGTCAGAAACTACTTTTTTTTTTTTTTTATCCCTGCGACCAAATTGGATATTTATGATGAATCAACTGACCTCAAACTCGCCATAAAATAGTTGCTGGATCAGGTAAATGTCAAGTGTAGGCTATGAAATCTTCTTTTACATGTAATCCTCTTTTTAATATATTTATGAAGTATGTTAATATTTATTCATACATACTTCAGTACTCATCTTTTACACTCCTCACTTCATCCTCGCTTTTATACGGCTTATAGTACACCTTTGTATATACATATATAGTACATTTAGACATAGTCACTGTATTTCTATAGTGATACTTCAATTCAATACCTATCTATACACTCTAGTGCCTTTAATGCTGTGCTCATCTCTTCTTTTTTCTGACCTCTTCTTATTTCATTGTACTCCTGACCTTGTGTTCACCTCCATGATCAATAAACATGAAAACTGAAATTGGTATCAGCCCGTTTGTGTGAGTCAGCAAAACGTTAGCAGTCATGCATTATGAATAAATATCTGGTGGAATATAAGCTATTTCAGTATGGAGTGTGTGTGCGCCACTTGCGTCCCACGTGATTGGAATGTAATTAATTGCAATATTATTTAATTAGACGTTAAACTGTAGCGTGAGACAGCAGAGTAGGTTCTTGGAAATCAGAAATCAAACAGCTAATCCCACACACAGGAACTCACAGGCACTCTGAGAGACGTTTGGTCATTTCATTAAGCTCTAATCTGAACTGCGCCTTCAGAGCCTGTTTGATTGTTGTATTCATTTGCTGTTTCTACTGTTCATAAACATTGACAGCTCATTTCTGTCTCTCACAGACTGTGACCGGAGTCTTAAACCAGGTTAATCTACTGGGCTGAAGTTAGAGCGTTACAATCCTTCCATGCTTCACTAGTGACAAAAAGGTGAGTGAGTCTCTTAGTCATCAAGCACACACTAACATATAATTACAGTATTATGTTTGGATAAAAGCTTTGTTGAACTCTGTTAAATGTGTTAGATGTGCCAATGCTTGAAACCCAACCCTGTGTGCTGATGTTTTTCACCCCAATATTGTGCCTCCCCTCTTCCCTTACTCCTCCTCCGAACATGAATCTGCGCTCCATTGCTCCACACAGATAGCACAATCCATTTTCTGTGGTTTATGTCTGTTATTAATGGCTTGGTACCCGCACTTGGCCTGTTTCTTTGTTAGTCAGTGGGTTATTTAATGGAGTAATAAAATGTGCACGGTCACATAGATAGCCATCAGGTTCACTGGTACGCCTGGGGAAACATATCTGCCTCCACCTCTGCAGCTCCTACTCTTCATAACCAGGCCCTCACTTTTCTCACGGTGTTGCTATGCCGTGCAGCTAGTTTGTCAGTTTCTTATTTGCATTTCTTTCTCTGTCTCTGTCAAACTGAAATGTGCTCTACTCGCATCGCTATAATGGAGTACAGTATTGCCAGAGAAGTGTGGTATAATGTTGATAATACAGAATGCTATAAACAGACAACTAATGATTTATGCATTTCATTATATACACTATGACACGCTATACAACGCTACAAGACACAAACTGTCTTCGTTGAATTATATCGTTCTGTTCAAAAATGCAAATATACCCTCAGTCAAACACATTTTCTGTGTCAGAGATCCACTACTCCCTACAAACATGCTCCATAACTTACTTTATAGTGACGAGGAGTCACTTTGCCTATGAAGTGTTTAAGTGGAGAACAAGTCACGACACACAAACTAGTCCTTACTGAGAGATTAGTTGATGTTAAATATTTACACCCACAAACTGGCAGGTGTCACTGTCGTGTAGCGAAATGAACCAGCTGACAAAAGCTTAGCTTTGACGCATTTAAACTGCAGACAGAAAACGGAATATGGTTACTATATCTGACCAAAGTACTGTTTAATAATGATGTTAGCATATTTTATATGTCCATCCATCCATTATCTGTGACCGCTTATCCTCATCAGGGTCACTCTTTACTACTTTAGACAAATCTTAAAAACACATGGCAAAGTTTGAAACTACAGTAGATGGTGGTTACTAAGAGCCTAGAGGAACATAGTGATGGATTTATGAATAACTGGTGCAGCCGAATTCAATAAACTTTTTTCATTTTTTACTTTTATTATTGTTTAAATTTTGGAGGACACGTTTCACAAACTCAAATAAAATGGGTAAAGTGATTTCAGACACAGGCTTTGTTTATTCTATTCTATAGATACACACAGTAAATAATACACAGTATTTATTCACTGATGTTTCTGAATCTGCTCATTACATTAGTCTTTTTGTTTTATTCATCATGGCCGATCATTTCCCCCGATGGACTGAAATATTAATACCGGGGCCCTTGAACTGCTGATCTATGTTTTTTTTGTTTTGTTTGTTTGTTAACTGCCTGTGTGAGTGCTGTGCTCTGAGAGTGAGAGCAAGGAGAAAAGAGAGGGCAGCCTTTTTAAAAAGGCTCTACCAAGGCTGAATTGAAAGAGAATACAGAGGAAAGAAAACAAATCAAGGAGCAGGAAGGGAAAGCTTTAGATTAAAGATTCTTGTCAATGGGCAGGAGAGGTTTAAATATTAAGAAAGTCACGTTTACAAGGAAGATTTTCAAGTGGAAGGATGGTGCGTCTCTTTCTGCTGTCAGCAGCTTCGTCGTCATCTCCTTTGCGGTTCCCTTCTCTTCCTCAGTCTGTCTCACTCGTTCTCACCTTCTCTCACCGCCTGTCTGTCTGTCTCTCCCTCCAACCCTCCCTCTCTTGTCTTATAAATATGCATCATTTCAGCTAGACCACACTGCCCGAGTGTTCCAGGAAAGCCTAAAAAAAAAAAAAAAGAGGGCTGTGGGATCTCTGTAGTGACCTCCTGGAGGCTGCGGTATCCATGGCAACTGGACCAGTTGAAAAAGAAAGCATTATGGGATGTGGTGTAGGAGGGGCTTATGCGACTAACTTCGCCTACTCTTTGTTACACAGGAACCCTATCTTAATTGCCCTCTGTGTTGCTATGGAAACAAAAACTCTTTCCAAGAATGCTGTTGTCTAGGTCTGTCCCCGTGTGTGTGTGTGTGTGTGTGTGCGTGTGTGTGTGTGTTGGTTATATTTTTCCCCCCTGGAGAAAAGAGTCCATTTTCCTGGCCTGTTCAGATACAGTCCAAATGGTTGACATATAGGTTTACACAACATGACAGTGTTTATTTTACTGGTGCTGCCACTCAGGTCGAATGAAAAAAATCTGGTTTCAAGATTACACTTCATTCAGATACACAACTCAACCTCCTGGTCTTCTTCAAACTATTTGTTTTTAACAATGTTCGGGTGTCCAAATTCGAAAAATGATCTTTTTTAATGTCTTTCTCTTAATGGGGCTGGATGCGAGCGCGTAATGTGGAGTATTCCTTTTTGACACCATGATGACACTGTGGTGTCATTGTTACTGTGATTAAAATCAAGTTAAAGTCTTTGTAAAGGCAATTCCCAGATTTCTTTTAACATGCATCAAACATGTTGGAAATTATTGCTGAAAACTTGTGAAAAAACTTTAAACCATATATAACTGAAATGTGGAGTTAGAGGTTGAAACAGTTTTTCACCAGTTTTCAGTCCAGGATTTTGAGGGCGGTCCTTAAAGGGTGGCTCGATGACACACTGAGGCCACCCTGACCTGCACCCCTAGCAGAGAGATAGAGATTAATTCATCTCGCTCAGAGTGGTTCAAAGTTAGTCATGTAACTTTCTGAACTCATCTGACGCGTTTCAGTCGCTTCAGAATGGCTGCTTGACTGCTCCCACAAGTGGGCGTGGCTTTGGTACATTCAGTGGACACGCCTCCCGCAGTCCTGGAGATTTTAACACCTAATTTCAGACACCTGTCGATATTTTGATTCATTCAAATTTGGCTGGGTGGTTAATAACTGATATTTACTCTTACTTTACACAGACTTTAATGAAAATGGCTGAGTGTCACGGTAACATTGTCTTGCAGCACCTGGGTGTCAGGTATAGTGTCAGAGCACCAAATTCTTTGACACTGAATGTTTTTGAGGAAATGAAAACGTACCCGAGTTTGCTGATGAGGAATTAGTTTTTGTCAGATCATTTAAAAGCAGAACTGAGAATGACAAAGCTTCACAACATTAACATCGTGTGATAGATCAATTGTAATACACACATTATGTGGTTGCACTAGCAGATTTGTGTATCTTGGAAGACTCTTGGCTTAGCATTCTATAGTGTCTAGTTGTAAATACATTTCAAAAGGTTTACAAGCAATATGATTTAAATGCACGGCCTTATCTGCCTTTATAGGAATGTTTGAAAAACACACCCACGCATTTATAGGACCAGTGTGTAGCATTTAGTGGCAGCAGTGTAGTTGCATTACATACATTAGGTTACAACTGTTTTGTTTCACCCTCTCCCTCCTAGCATGTAAAAGAAACTACAAAAAACAAAAAGCCCCATCTGGAGCCAGTGTTTAATTTGTTAGTTCTGGCCTACTGTAGAAATATGGTGGTGCATGGAAGAGGACTCATGACTGAACTGTAGATATAAAAGGCTCATTTTAAGGTAGTAAAAACATTTGTCTTTTCTTATTTTCAGGTGATTATACACAAACAAAAACACAGTTCAGCATATTATATTCCATTTCTACTATATTCTGTAAATTATGTCTTTATGTATTTTTGATATGTGGTTTTGGTTTTGTATTTACATCATACTACTATTATAATAACACTAAAATAGGATTAAATAGAAATATTATACAAGGTCTTTTTATCAGTTTAATTTTATAGATTTTTCTTCGCATGTGTGCTAATAGAAATGATTTTGAAATTATTTGAATGTATCGACAGTATCATCTTTGTGTTGTTGTGTATCTTGTCATACAGATGGTGGTGTTTTGTCTGTCCACATGCGCGCTCTCTTCTGCAGAGATAACTGCTCTATCCTGGCCTCTCCAGGTGCTCCATTAAGATGCTGTTTGTCTGTGTTGTTCAAGACCCAGAGATGGGTTGTAAAAAAAAAAAAACAGCAGCCAAATTACTCTGCAGAGATTGTTTAGCTCTGCTTTGTTGCCAGTGTACTTCTACAGTCTGTCAGCAGCGTGAAACAGTCCCAAGCCCAACCCAAGCAGCATTTAATTCTCTTTCATTTTACACATTCGGAGATTAAAATCAGCTTAGAAAGAAAAGGGAATAAACGTGATGTATATGTGCGCTCACTCTCTCCAACTCTAGCCGAAGTCCAAACCCATCCACCCACACACACACACACACGCTAAAAAAAGGTTTGGACGGAGGCATCCTGTCTATCTTCTGGAGCGTCTGTCAGGTTCATTGTATAACACTGGATCCAATGACGTCACCACAGCCCCTTCAGTCCTACGCCTCTGCTTCCCTACATACACACATAAGCAGTGGGGGTGCTCCAATTCCTCTATGACTCATCTTTGCTCCTCTCTGACGCAAGAGCATGACTGGGTCCTTACAACCCCCTCACAACACACACACACACACACACATTTCTCTGTCTTTAATGTGTGCTGTGTTTTACCCCTCACCATGCTGTAGCACTCTTCTGCTTTGCCGTTTTCTTTCTACCTCTCTGTCTCTTTCTGGCATTTCTTGCTGTTTTTCTTGATATGCTGCTCTATGCAGTTTGTTTGTTATTGACTATCCTGTACACAAAGGCTGCCTGGCTTGCAGACCTCTCCTCTCCCACCTCGGCATGTGTATGTTCCCTTTATCACTTTATTACTGCCTTTTCTCCTTTTGTATATTTATTTGTGTCTTGTTTTCACCCTCCCTGGCCTCCCACCCTTCCATCTTTCTCTTTTTTTCCCCCAGCAGCTCTTTCTCTCCTTTCATCTCTTTGCCACCCTCCTGCCTTCGCCCCCCCACCTCTCTTTCTCGAGTACCGCCTCAGCATACTAAACAGAAGTTCTCTGATTACTTTTCTTCCTGAGAAACGTTGGATACAACTCTGAGGCTCGCCGCCACTGCCTTCGCCCGTTGCCATGACTACAGCCTCGGCGCTTAGCTTTATTGAGGAGGGGTGAAAGGAAGGAGGAAGGGGAGGTTGCTGTGTCGTCATACAGAGATAGTACAAAAGAAAGCCACAGAGGAGAGTCCTTTTTTTTCCTACATCTTTAATTTGATGCCATACACAACTATTCCATATTCAATCTCAGAAAAAGACCAATGAAAAGTCAATTTTCTGTGTACTTGGCTTATATAGTAACTTAAGTGGGGTCATGAAATGTTAGGAGAACTAAGCAAAAATGGTAAAATTATTTTAAACTATAACCATTTATATATATATATATTGGTAAATACTGAATTTGTACTGAGCATTTTTTTTCCAGATTTATTATTGTGGCACCAGATAAAGACGTGCTTTTACATGAAAGATAAAATGCAATTAATCAATGCCATTACTAAACTATACGTCAATCAAATGGCCCCTACAAATCACTGTAATCTTTCTGAATGTTACTGATTTATTATTTGTCCAAAATAGAGATTTTCTTGTCATTATATGTCCTCCTGCTTCCCCCTTTCCCTCCTCCTCCTCCTCCTCCTTCTCCATCACTGTCACTCATGTCAGTTTGTTACAATGGATGAGAGAAAGGGCAGAAAAAATGGACAGTCACTATCAATCAATCAGTGTGATTTATTTGATTTTGGCCTTTTGGAAAGGTGACAGATTGTTGTACGGAAGGAAAAAAAAAAAAAAGCACACGCAGTCTGAGCTGTCTCTTGTACCCCTGAGTTATCTTGACACTTATAGTAGAGCTGCTAAATGTTCCTGTAACACACACACACACACACACACACACACACACACACACACAACGAAATGTGTATCCACATATCTCTTTTATAAATTCCTCTCCCTTTTCTTTTTACAGACTAGTCCTTTCTACATCGCCTGCGTGTGTGTTACATCTCACTGACCTGCACTTCCTGCAGTCTGAATAGATCTGTTGTTTGCAGTATTATATACATGTTCAGTGTGACTCTGAAGTCTTTACCACAAAAGATATGTTCGATGTTAGGACTATCCAGACTATGAACAGAAACATTCCCATGATTTTTTATTTAAAAGATATCTAATAGGTTTTGGAAGATTGACAACAGCAGGATTAACTTGTCATTACATGCCACCAGGCTTATATATTTAATATTTCTTTGTTAAAACATACAGTAAAGAAAATAGGACATATAACCTATATATCGTTTGCAGTTCATATAAATAAAAATACCAGTCTGATTAAACCTCATAATATGAATATAGTTTGATACATGATGTATTTTATATAAATAATATTTAAAGAGGGTAATGTGTCATTACCCTGTCATCCAATAATAATCACATATTATCCATACGGCTTTGTTTGTTCTTGTAATTTTAATTAATAGTCATCAGAAAGGCGCATTAAAATTTATTGGTGTTTGTCATGCCACTATCTGGTTTGCGGGTCTCTTGCGAGTGAACAGCAGATAAAACACCTGCTTAATAAAAGAATAGTGAATAAATTATATAAAAGCTTGGTGTATATTGGTCCTCAGTGGCAGAAAATACTGCAGTGATGATCCAACAAACAGCCCTTACTTTACCCATGGTATGACCTGACAAGGCATGCTGCTTATCCGCCCTGTGAGTCTGTTTAATTATATATAGCACCACAGCGAGCTACACACAGATACATGTATGTTTAATTTCACTGCGCTACACTCAGTTTAGTTGACCTACCACAGCAAGCTTCTGACTTTAACTCTGCCAGAGTCCGTCAGTCATGCCCATGCAGGGGAAGAGCAGAGAGGGACCCATGCAGCAGGGAGGAGGCAGGCTAAAAGAAGGGCCAGAAAAGATATCGACACATACACCTACCCTGTAGTAGTCAGTGCTGTAAACGTCTCTGGACATGCCAAAGTCTCCGATCTTCACCAGCAGGTTCTCACCCACCAGGCAGTTCCTGTTAGACAACAAACACAAACTAACTACAGAAGAACAGCACATACCTGGAGACATTTAGATGGCACTGAAAGCATTGCACTTTTATTTTATCTTTTGTCTTATGACAAGATTTGTTAAGTGTAGTCTGACCACAAACCTGGTGGCCAAGTCGCGATGCACGAAGTGCTGTGATGCCAGATAGACCATGCCAGATGCTATCTGCTGAGCAATGTGCAGCATCTGAGACTGGGTCAGCTCCACGGGTCTGGTGGTCTGGCCCTCTGCCATTAGAACTGCATCTGGACCATGAGCCCTGTGAGGGAACAGGTGGAAATTTGTTTGGTTATTGTTTCCTGCTTTGTGAGCATTGTATCAACTGTGTACAATCCTACATTTGCCCCTCCAAGATGGGGGAGTTTTTCAGAGTTATTGAATCCACTTTGTCTAGAGATCCGTGTATTTTTAGAGAAAAGCTAATTCTTCAATGTAACATCTGACATTGTGATGACATTATAAAAAAGAGTCATGCCTGAGGAACTTATTGAGGTCTCCATGTTTCATGTACTCAAACACCATGATGAGAGGGTCGCTCTCCACGCAGACTCCATAGAAAGTGACAATGTGTTCATGTTGAAGGTTGGTCAGCAGCTCGGCCTCACGGTGGAAATCCTTCCTGGCATTTTCACTGGCCTCTTTAAGTGTCTGCACACACACACAGAAACACACAGAAGTGACATTTTAATAAACTGACAAATGAAAAAACACTCACATTATGCCACATACACTGTTGCCAATTAGTCATTTTCACAGTGCATCCACTCTGCTCCAATTTATTTGGCTGATGTCCACTAAAAAAAAAAAAAAAAGTGTCTTGCCTTGTAAAAGTGAGATACAGCAACTCGGCACACGCTGTGTAAAATTACTGGCACAGAGCGAGGACTGATACAATGGTGGAGCAGACATTTTATATTAATGTAAGCCATTACAAAGTATGACACTGTTTACATTCATTATGTTCCATGGTTTCTTTTGAAACTAATCTTTGTCTCCTTTCCATGAATCAGGAAATATGTTGGGGAGGCTGTGTAACACAAGCATCTGTGGCAGAGACAGTGCATGTGACAGAGAGAGTTGCAGGAAATGAAAGTGATACAGGGTCTCTATTCATTTCACATCAAAAGAAGAAAAATATAGAAAATATTTCTTGTCCTACATGAATAATTGATTGTCTTCCTACAGTATATGACATGGATATACGTTTGCTTTCCACCTTGTGTGTGCGTGTGTGTTTGTTTGTTTCACTATCTGTGTACTAACATATAGAAGATCATATTACTAATACAGGTTAAAAGGACGCGGAGAAGTCACAAAGAAAGAAAACTCAGGGAGAAGGAAATGACCCACGACCTTTCAGCTAGAATGCTGAGAAACCAGAAAACGAGAAGGACACGTGTATCATGAAACAAAGGCTTTGTCATGTACATTACGGGCTGTAATGTGATAGTACATGATGTTTATATGGTGGATTATTACAGTATGGATACTGTATGAAAGCTTAGGCTCCAATCACAGTTTGAAATGTGATAGTGGACATGTGTGGGAAATCTGGGTTGACTTTCCTCTGACGAGGTCTCGCATGCGTTCTTAGTTAGACCTTTCAGTTTCAGTTTGTGTGGCTACGTTTTTTGTTTGGTTTCTTATAAAGGTAAGAGAGGCCCCCTGCTTCAAGGGATGTGAGTGATTAGAAAAACACTGATATCACCTTTAGGACTGAGGAAATGTAATAAATGGCTTTATTAAAACCATTAAAGAGAACAACTTTTTAATCGCCAAGTCAGGAAATTCCTTTGAGGTTTCTTACCGAGATAAAGATAAGTGGTTGCAGAAAATAGATGGGAGGATGATGTTTATTTGTTGTATTTCGAAACAATTCCAGAAATCCATTAATAAATACTCATAGGTTTCTCACTATCTAAGCCGGCAGATCTGTAGTTATGACTGGTAAAAGTTCAGACATCATTTGATCAGTTGGAAAGGTCTTCTTGATGAAAAGTCAAAAAACACAAAGCTCAAACAAAGTCATGCTCGAGGAGGATAAACAGCAGCCACAGTCTGGCAACCCATACTTTGCTCTGTGTAACCATTAGTAAATGATTTATTAGCTTTTAATGATACCATTTATAACTTACGAAGAACCTTAGAAAGAGTGACTTACTAAACAGGACTAAGATGCTTATTGGCACTTAAAGCATGACTGTTTTTTAATTATCCACGTTTGATTGATGATCATCTGCTGTACGTGTATTTTATGTAACATACACAGAGCTAGGATACAAAATCTGATGAGAAGAAAAAAAACTTTATATCCTGGAAAAAACATGCAGTGCACCACTGGGCTCAATCAGCTAACTGATGAAGTGTGTATGAAACAAGCATTATATCCAACACTGTACTGAGGAAAACATATTAAAGTTGAATTCAGCAAAGTTAAAGAACAGAGAGTTTCCTATCAGCCAGAAATCTCCATGACGCTCTGAGTCTCTCAACACTGCATTTATTCCCAGGCTAAAAGCCATAATATTACTCTGTTAGTCATTCAGTGTGCGCACACGTTCAGGTCCCTGGACAAATAAGAAGCAATCAACAACCTCCATCTCGGGAATGTAGTGACTCACGTTTACATGTGTGAAGGCAACATTATTGAAAGTGTTGGGTGTTCATGATTGATGACATGCAGGAGTGTTCTGTAAGTGTGTATGTATAGGCCCATGTATATTTCTGCATGTATGTGCAAGTGTTCAAGAGAGCCTGTGATCGATGGCACCTCGGTGTATAGTGTAATATACAGTAACAGTAAAACTTGCCTCTGTATTCCTGTATGGCTGACTAGCTGATTGATAGCCGACTCTAAAACCAGGACCATTAAGCTCTATTAGTGAGTGTAGGTTATTGTAATGTGGTGTACGGGGGAGAACATGCTTCTGAACTGTAGCCTGCATGACAGAGTGCAACAGCATATACTGTACAGTCTGTACATTATGAACAATGTACTCATGAGAGGGTGGGGTATGTAAAGGGAAAATATACCTCTAAATATGTTTTTTTTTCTATTATTTATGCTCAACAATGCAGGGTGATTATAATTAAATTACAAATCTGCATGCACAGTAATAATTCATTTCCATCAGATGTTGCACAAATTTAAAATAAACTTCCAGAAATTAAATAGAGATCAGTGCTGCAAAATTTCATAATCAAAATGGCCAGGATCTGTTTTACAGAACTGGTGTATATATCATGACATTTCCGTTTCTTCTCTACTATAATATGGCAGTTATATAACTTCAGTTAATTAATTTATGTCCTCACTTTACAGAAGTCTGATGCTGAGACTATGTTAAAGGGTCAACACAACCAAATCACAGTTTTGGACAGTATTTTAAAGACCAGAAACACATTTATTTTTGACCAATGAGTATTGAAAGAAATGCTTAATGAGAAAGTTACAGAAACAAATGGAACAGAGGTCCAAAGTGACATCAGGACCTCTTATTTCCATGACAACATTTTGGAGGAACAAATTTACTTAATGTACTAGCCACCATTTTGATACCACGCATGTCTATGTAACAAAGAAAAGAGACACACACATGAGGTACTCTGTAATGTTAATGTTAGCTTTGGTTTAAGTTAACCCAGTTATTCTGCTTTCTCCCAAAGAACCCTTTTTGTTTTTCTAATTTGGCTGAACTGGCCCTTTTTAATTAGAGAGAGACGCGAGGGCAGTGTCATTGAAAAATGCGTTTGTGAAAATCTTTTCCCACCATCTTTCATGACATCTTCTCCTTGTTGACGCAGCAGCAGAAAGCAGGAAAAGACAACTAGAGTGAATCGGTGAGTCACGCCAGTTGACGAAAGGAGGAAGGAAGAGCGCACAATAAGCAGGTGCTACATTAGCTAATTGAAAAAGAAAAATCTGATGAATAAAGAGAGTTAAATCAATGAAGAGACTCTAATGATTTCATGATTTATTTACATTAAGTCTGCGTGCTACCACACATAGAAGTTTGAGGATTTGTTTTCAGTGTAAATTGATGTTAGATTTGACATGCAGTCAGCAACAAGCAGCTTCTTGTCTTAAAACCAAGCTTTCTGGGATTTTCAGGTGCATATTTTTCCAGAGTGCACAGATTGAGCTGAAGCTAAGCTGGCAGCCAACATCAGCAGGCCAGCAAGTGGCTTAGAGCTAAGCTGGGAGGAAACAGGAGGTGAAGGATTTGAGGATGAGAAAACTGCAGAGGACAGAGAGAGAGAGAGAAAGTACTGCAGGTGAGAGTTAGAGGTGAGGCATAGAAAACAGAGGAAGTGAAGGGGGTGAAGGAGGACAGAAGGAGAGGGGGGGTCTCTCACAGGTCATGTATTGTTAATGAGAAGTTCTTCGCCAATCGGATCCTGTTTCACCGCAGACCCGGAGAGAAAGCATCCTTGATGGAGAGATGGATGGATGGATAGACGTGATGAGAGGAAACCGTTCAATTTGACCCCGGAAGTCAGCGGTTTGAGTGTAATTCCACCTTTTGCTTAAAGAGAAACTCTTAAAACGTCTTTCTAACAATAGCAGAGGAAATGGATGGGATGGCGAACGCGGAGTCGAAATACTGTGCTGATACCATATGAAGGATTTCATTTCAAAATGCCATGTATCCATTTCTGGAACATAAGATTATCAGCTGTAAACTGTTCAATGTTTCAAATGTAGCTCAGGTATCAGATATCATTGCAAAATATAGTAGAGAAAGCAATAACTTCACCTTGTATAATAATATTATGAGATTTTTAGGAGCAGGGATTTTCAAAATATCTCATTTTGAAACTAGACTCCTAATAAATTGAGATATTTTCTCTGTAACACAGACTGGATGGTATTTTTACATTTGTCTGATCAGACATAGAAGGACAATTTGTCCTGATCTTTGGTTTATGATAGCTAGAAGAAAACAATTGTTGTGTTTTGTTCAAGTAAGGGTTTCACATCACAGATGTTTGTTCTTCAATCACTTACACTATATAATCTCATATTTTAAGAACGGTAGAAACATATTTTTTCTTCTTATAATGTAAAAAAACAACAACAACAAAAAAACATTATTTACATATATACAGTACATATATTTAGAAAATCTTTCTCAGATTACCTTGACAGCCACCAGTATCTTCTCCTGGTCGGGTGAGAGGTTGTAACACTCAGCCAGGAAAACTTTTCCAAAGGCTCCTTCTCCCAGCTCTCTCTTCAGCACAATGTTGTGTCTCTTAATATGCTGGACGACTGTTGGGAAGTGAAGGAGAAACTTTTAATTGTGGCCATCGTGGTTTAGAAACACATAAGGAGACAAAAACAAGATTAGAACTACAAGATTAAACTTAGATTAAACTGTACATCATTTTAATTACTCAGCAATCAGTTCAGTTCATGTGTGGTTTATTTGCCAGAGCAAGACAAAAACTACAACAGCAGTATCTGTGATTTATCTAAAAACAAAATATATGCAACTCCATCAAAGATTTACTGTTTGGGTTTCTAAAGTGAGAAAGATTGGATTTTATAATTCTTTCAGATGTTATGTTAACATACAGCTCTTTTATTGGGGGCATATTCCCCTCTCTTTAATACCGAAATAAATTGGCAGCATTACAACATTGAGTAGTAGATATTTTTTCTGCTGCATAAATATTTTATATTATCATTCATACATACATATGAATCTTTCAGTAAATAAGAAAATCCACTGTTTGTCAAATACTAATTTGATTCAGTTTATACTCTGGTGTAAATCTCTCCCTGCTTTCTGCTCACCCACAGAGTCGACAAACCTGCTTTCTGTTGCTAAGTAACTTGCAACTCCATGCCAACAGATTTTTATTTTTTTTTTTGAAAATTTGGCATCTCACCATGGTGATGATACAAGCTTTTATTTTAGAGAAAGAATAACAGCATGGTGCCCTTACTATAACCTAAGCTCTGTCTTTTTGACTGCAGGCCATGTGTGCTACAAGGAAACATGAATTATCCTATAACACGGGCACTTGGGTACGTCTCGAACATGCACGTGAGCACGCACAAAGAGACGACACCAAGAGCTGAGATTTATCTGTGATGTGATTAAGAGGCGCATTTGAAGAAAAGCTGTCCACTCAGAATATCACATTAAAGCTCAGCTAGACTCTCAGAAGCTGCATCGATCTACACTGTAAGCTACTGAGGTCCACCATAACCCAATATTGCACAGACTGAGAGAGAGAGAGATAAGAAACGCCGCTGGTCTGCATCAGATATTCAAAAGCATCTAATTCGCAATGTAGTGAAGGAGAACACACACTTCAGTGTGTGTGTGCGTATGTGAATCCTGCATCTTAGAAATGATGTCTACTATACTTGAAATTAGTTTTCCAGATCTGTTTTGGCATAAAAGAAGAATTACTGTGCAAAAGCAGATATATGCCATTCTTAATTTGAATAAACCAACACCAGATTGATTGATATTTCCTTGAGTACACAATAAAACTTTTGTCAAAGGGAAAAGTTGTACTTAACTCTCATGGCAACTTTTCCCTCAGTGCTTGAATGGCTAAATATCAAGCTTTGTCACATGTTCATGCTTCTTTTTGCTGCCGTGAATTAGTACCATATGAAAATAATCTTTAAAGGTGACAGGGTTGAGTATGTGCAAGTCTCACTGTGGCTAAAAGTCAGCGTTTATATCTGTTGTCTGTTGTCTTCAGTTGGAAAAACAACATCAGCGGGTCACAGATCTCAGTACACCCACATCTCCCCATGCAGCAGCAGCAGCAGCAGCAGCAGCGCACAATAAATCCACATCCCCACAAGACAACTACCCACCATTTAACCAGCTAATAACCTCACCGCGCCATTTCCTACTGCAGTTGTGTAATAAGCGTTCACCCATGAAGACGCCTCGCACCACTTCTCCTTAATTAACATCCTCAAATAGCAAATAAATTGATGTGTGCGAAACAGTCCTGCCACGATTGCTTTTTTTTTTTTTTCCTTTAGCAGGAAATTTTGGTGTTCTCACACTTCTTCCTGTGTGTTTATTGTTGGATTTATAATGTGCCATTGCAACAAATTTTGCATTTACATATTCGAGTATTTTCCATAATTGCTGCGGATAGCAATCAAGAACTTTCAAAGTGAAGTTATTTTGTTTTTTATGGCCTTATAGCGCTCATGAATTCTGCTTTCCAGCTGTCTGCATTTGCCAGTTTTACACTCCTTCTTCCAGCCTGCTTTCATTATTAAACTGTATCTCCATGTGCAGTGCTACACATCACTCCTCATCTCCTCAATCCTTAATTAAGATCTCCAGAAATATTATTCCCCATTTACCAAACTTTGCACTCTTATTCTCTGATGTTTTTCTTAATTAGTACCCGTTTGCCATGCTTATCATATTCACTCATTTTCCCTCATTTAGCATCGCTCTATCCAGTCTCATTATCTTACTCTCACTTTCCTTATTTAGCACCCCTCTGTTCCATCATTTATTTCTCCCCATTGCCTTTCCCCTCAGCTGCTAAACCTATCACTTTTTAATCATCATCCTATAAACATTAACATTTAGGCACATGTTCTTCGCCATTCTGTTGCTCCATCAGTCTTTTCCCGTCACATGTTTATGACAGCACTTGCAACATTAACATCAAAAGGGATAATATTTCCCATCAACCACCTCCTCTCCCTTCTTTTTTCCATCTATCCTTTTCCCACCATCATCCAATCTCTCCACATTCTCTCCATACAGCCACCTCTCACCAGGTTCTCCTTAATCAGCATCTCATAAACAAGCAAAGAAATTAATGTCTTGGGGCATAATTATTCCCTGTTTGCCATCTGCCTCTTCCTTCATTCCTCGTTCTCTCTGGACGCTGACGTAAAACAGCTTGAGTCACAATCATGTTTGACAGGCGCTTGAAAAACAGGACTTCAAGCCTTTTCTCCATCAAATTCCTCAGCAAACTAATGTCATGACTCTAATTTCCACTTTTCTTTTCCACTTCACCTCCTTCTAGTTCACTGCCACTGCAAACTGTATGCCTTCCTATCATGAGGTGTAGCTAATTGTGACCTAAATTTTCATAAGCCCAGGGTGTGTGTGTGTGTGCATGTGTGTGTAATAGGGTGTTTTCAAATACTGTCGACTTATGAATAACACTTTCCAGAGCTATGTTAATCCTCATTACCTAGATACAATAAAATACAAACCCCAGAAGATCTGCTGGGATAGAAACCGTTAAAAACTTGAGAGATACAATAAGCCAAGAGGAAGGTGTAACATTACAAAAATCTCTCCTTCAGTTCAGGGGTCAAGTCTGCTGTGTTTTCTCTTAGAGTTTTAGCACATTATTTAAATCCTAGACTAAGTTTACCTTATACAATGAAAAACATACACATGCACGATATATATTATAAGTTATAAGTAAGTTATAAATGTTTGACTCCTGTCAGGAATACTTGGGCAACATATTTGTATTTACTTCCATGCCAGTGTTAAATTGATCACTCACTCCTGGATTTGTGCACTAAATATATGACTGGAGCTTAGCACAAAGACTGGAAACTGCTGGAAACAGCTATCCATTTAGCTACTGTGCCTGACCAAGAAAAAGTCCAGGACATCATTTCTGCTTCAGTTTTAGAGATTTTTTGTAAGCAGTTTAATTTATCTTTGTACAGAACCAGAACTATAATTGCATCATTGCTCACAACTCTGTTGGATAGCCCATCTACCTATTTAGAAGTTTTTATTGTAACTTTTTACTTCATGGGTCAGAAATTCCCCCAAATATGTCTGATATGTAATATTATATTTAATACAGGGGGATTAGAGACAAGTATAAGAGAAGAGAGACAATTATTCAAGGTCAAGTTCAGTTTCTAAGCAGCTGTTGGATTTCCGATAGACTTCTTTAAAAGAACTTGAACAGCTAATTTGATTTATAAGAGTATCCAAATAATTAAAATAAAAATATGTGACTTTGATTGTTGATGACCTCAGTATTTCTAAAATCCTAACTATAGCCCGTGCTTCAGTTGCTTGACATGCTTACTAACAGCCTGTATGCAGGATTAGCTAATGATAAACACATTAGTTACCATCAATGCAAGTCCAGTGGTATTTTACTGTAACTCTTTAATAATGCATGTGACACACTTTCTGATGTTATTACTCCTCTGATGTTATTATTGTTAATGAGGTGTTCACTTCAGTGGTAAGCTGCACAGCTGAAGCTTTGCAACACAGCTAACAGTTTCCGTAATTGCACGCGGATCCATCATCTCTGCAGAGTAATTGCCGCTTTATTGCTGCCAAGTAGAGGCCTGTGCCATCTTTTAAGTAGAAACGTGTACCCACCACTGATTCCTATTCAATATTACAGGCCACAAGCTGGTTAAGGCCACTGTTTAAAAAGAGTTCAGTTCTTGGCACGTAATCTACAGCCACTTTGCCAAACTGTCTCCATCAAAGGCTATTGTACGGGTCTGAAGAGGCAGAGTGCCAAATAATCGGGCAGATACTTTCAGTATTTATGCTGCCTGTCTGTGAGTCAAAGAAGCACGCAGAGTAATAGTTGTAATGGCTGTAATATATTAAAAACACACACGCAGGCATATACACATACACAGCAGTATGTTATTGACTTTCATTGATCCTCTGCGCTTTCATTCTTGTCTTTAGGCAGTAAATCCCAGTCTATCTTTTAGTTATATCGCAGGCAGGACTAAAGAGGTCAAGCTCCAGTCTCCCGTCATTATACATCCTCAACCTTGCCCTCAACAGAAAGAGCGTGATCGTGCACACACACACACACACACACACACACACACACATGGTTCCATAATTTACTGCAATACAAGGCCAAAGCCTGGAGAAGCTTTTATTATTTGCCAATAATCATAATGTCATGTTGATGGACCAGGTCAATATCTGTGTGTGTGCTCTCTGTCTGTCTGTCTCTCACTCTCTCTCCATCTTCCTCTTTTTGTTCTCCTCATGTTTCTTTTCTATTTCTGTTTGTCTCTTTCTGCTTCCTTTCTTTGACCATTTTGCCCTTCTGTCTCTTGTTTTGTTGAATTTCTGCTGTATACATGTTTTCTCTTCTTTCTTCTAGATAAATTGGTGCTGCTCACCCCCCGGAGGAAAAAAATACTTCTACCTGTCGTGGCTCACAGACTCTCTGGTTATGTATGTGTATGAGTCACAGAAGGAAGTCTAAATTTATGAATGGATTTGTGCGTAACATATGCTTGGGCACACACGCACACATACATACACACACTTGTGCATATAAATGGCCTTTCTATTTCCCACTTCTCCCTCAAAATCGACAGCTTATCCTCAGCATCCTCCAAGGTCATTGCCATGACAGCAGGGACGATGTTACCATGGTAACCTCACACAAGTACAGTTAAGTTGAAGCTCACAGTGGATTCATAAACATTTTCAGCGTGTCTCCTTTGAGTAAGGTAATGAGAGATTTGTACTCACACGTGTCGGTTTTCAGGAGGCTGTTTGTGCTCCTGAAGTACTGAGGGTTTTCTATCACCGGGATCTTGGTCATGCCGATGATTACCGCGTCAGGGCCCATCTCTGAGGAGGAAGGAGTGTTGCTACCATTGGAGACGTGGTGAAGAGGAGAGGCAGAGTCATCATCGTTGCTGATTACTGAAGACGGTCCTGAGAGAGCAGAGAGTGGAGTGATAAGCACCATTGAGTTCAGTTGGTTTATCCTATCTTTACAACGATCGACAACGGTCTTACGTGTGGAATGGAAAAAAACATTTCAGCACAAATGTCAGCTCTTAACAGTATAAGGATATAAGTGAATGAATTAAGTTGTTAATATGCTATGAGCAGAGATTGAGGAGATGATCAATATGTGGGGAGGTGATGGTGTTATTATTGATCGTAATAGACATCTAAGAGAATAACGAGAAATCTCAACACGGTCAAATTTGTTGCTACAAAACCATCATAAAGTGCTCCTGCATTTGTTGCAAGTTAATATCCTTTATAAGTTTAAAGCAGCAGTGCACACGTTCCCTGAAGATAAAGATACAAAATGGACTCACTACTCATTCTCTAAGCTTTTTGCGTAATGGCAAGAAGACTCATTACAGAGCTCCAAAGTGATCACAGAGCAATGACTTCGCCCTCAAATAGAGCTCTAAAAAGCTAAAAGAACAGTGTGATTGGAGCGTGTGTGCTTGTTGGATGATTGAGCATTGTCTAAAACACGCTTCCTTTTTGATGATGGGATTGGAAATGAAACCTAATAATGTAAACATGTTCATTAACGCTAGGAAGAACTAGTACTGTGATATTTATAATAGCGAGTTAAAAACGTGAGTCGATACTGACTGTAGAGCAATTAAGAATATCTCTATAATATTGTTAACCGTGATAATTTGGTCACTATAATTGAGATCAAATTTCAAGTTTTCCATATTGATGTGTAGAAGAAGAAGTCAGAAGAGGACAGACAAAAGCTTCGGACAGAGTTATAATATGTTACTGTTCAGATATGTGGATGAGGAGTACAGGTACCAGCTTCCATAGTGTGGGCAAATTTCTTTGTGTGGAAAATTTGCCTCTAAGATTCCCATTAGACGACCATGCCTGTAGCACTGGGTGCTTTGTCAACTGTGGTTGTTTTCAGGTTTGACTGCTGGGTTATTTTTTAGGTCAGGCTCTGCAGCATTTAATGATGAAGTCAAGGAAAGAGAGGGAGAGATGGAAGTGCATTCCTACAAAGCTGAAGGGTAACTGAGTGAATTAATATATGCCTTCAAAAAGACAAACGCCAGTAATCTAAGAACCTGGTGAGGGAAAAAAAAGTAGAAAATCCAGATTCATACCGCTAATATCTGATGGAAAAATCTCAGAAGAAGAAGCTATTCTATATGAAAATGTCACTCGCTCAGTCCAAGTTAGAAAACACTGGATATTAAAATTCAAGTTTGATACAACAGGCATTCATTTACGAGTAAAAATCCTATCACAGCACAAAGCAAGACGCTGCAAACAGAAGACAGGTGGGATAACATGAGTCAGACTCCCCAACCCTTTTATAGGAAAAAAAAGGTTTGTTTTGGCAACAGCACGAAGGTGTTATTAGTTTCTATTTAGGATGGTGAAAACAGTCCGTGAAGCTAAATCCATGTTCACAAGTTTGTCAGTTACAGCACACCTTCTTGACACTCCTGCTAATTGTGTGTCTTTAGGTAGACTGCCAAAGCAAACAATTTCAGCTTTCTTCTCACCAACACTCTATCACTAAATATCAAGTGCATATACGTAGGCACACATTGATGCTCTGATGCACCGATGATTCATTTATATATTAATTACCTCCAGATTTCCTCAGGAATCAGTCCCCAGGATTTATTACTATAGCTATAGATTCATAGCCATATGCATGTATTCGTGCTTATTGATTTAATGTTCACTAAATTGGCATATCATATTAACTCTCACTGTGTTTATAGTTTTAAATCTCTGCTTCTTGATATCGTGGAAATTTTAAATCCAATCAGATGTCAAAGGCTCACACAGAAGCAGCTCTCCACACAGGTTTCTGACAACTGCACAGGGGGTGATTTTATATATAACTCACCCCTTATGCATAATTAAGAGGTGACAGGTGTTTGCCATCATAGGTGGCTGGTTTTAGCAACCGGGCTTTATTCAGCCAGCCTCAGCTCTACCCACGCTTCATATATTTTCTCGTTTCTAGATTAGCCAGGAGCTGAGTCAGGCCTGCAAAGATGGCAACAGCCAGAAAAGCCGAAATCTGAGCTTCACAACATCTCTTCAGAAACCTGAGGGTGACGTAATGGAAAGTGGATTGACTTTTATTCATACAGTCTATGGTTTATTATTATAACCATGTTGAAGAAGCTCCTCCAACCTTGACGCTGTACTTCACCCATCTTAACCCAATTTCAGTTTTGGAAGGCACAGAGAAATGATGCCGCCCTGTCATCCACAGCTGAAAAAATGGCTGTGCAAACTGTAGAAAAAAGAGAAATGTTGTGTTTGTGCTTGTAAGAGCATGTGTGCGTTTGCCTCTGCGCTGACAGCAAACAAACTCACAAGGTGACAAACACGAGAAAAATCTGGTGACATTTTAAATTAAATGCAACGAGGCTTCTCTGCAAATACAGCGGGGTCCATTTTTTAATGGAAGGCTATTTTCAGTCCAAACACGAACTTATTGTATTTCAGAGAGGCTTATCCCTCAGACAGAGTTCTCAAGTTTTTGGGGGGCAAACCCTGACAGCTACATCTCCTACCATGACATTGACATAAGTAAGTATTAACGTCAGTGACCTGCCAGTATGAAAGGCACAGAGAAGTTATGTTGGCATTTTTAAAGTCTCAACAGGCCAGATTTTAAACGGATGTAGGGATATGACTCTTATGACTTTGTCACTCCCTTTGTTTCATGTCAATTATCAATCACATGCAGGTCTGTACTTTTGCAGGTCATTATTCAAATTATACTCTCAGCAGATGATCAAATCAGAGAAGAAAGAGCTTCTAATGCTAGCACGTGAAATAACTTAAATAACCAGCAATGCTTATAATGGATCTTAATCTCTCAGGTGCATGGAAAGTACTACCTTTCAGTGCATTGTCTTAAAAGCATGTGAATGATTGTCTTGCTGCTTCTAAACTCTGTAATATCATCTTATTTATGCATTCTCCTCTGATTTATGGGGTGAGAACTCCTTCTGTTGGACAAGAAAATGTGTGTATGTGTGTATAAGAGCATAATTGGATGCTTCTATCTTGTCTTGGTCTTTCATCAGCTCTTAACTATGTGTCAGAAAGAAAAAATAACAACAGAGACAAGTTAGAGCATGAATCTCAACATGGAGAGGGAAACATTATTCAGAATTACACACACACACACTGGGAGTGAACTCTCCTTCTCCAGACCTCTTCAAGACACGTGCTTGCAAACATTGTATTATGAGTTGAGATTGATTTCCCATGAGCACAAAATACAGTAGATGTATTCCCTCTCATGTGGTCGGTTCTGTTGAATTATAACACTGGTTGACATCGTTCATTTCCTCTGTCCCTGGCCTCATATCAGGCTCTAGTACTGCTGACAGAACTTGATTGAGAGGGAGGAACTGAGTTTGTTTGTGAGGATGTGTGTGTGTGTGTGAGAGAGAGAGTGTGTGTGTCTAAACCAGCTGTAGGTGTGTGTTGGTGACTCATGTGAGGATTGAAAAGGCCTTGAGAGAGAAAAAGAATGAGAGCGGGAGCACAATAGTTTGTTTTTTATGTGCAGAAGCATGCAAGCTTCTGTGGTGTAAATGTGTGTGTGTGTGTGTTTTGGGCTGTAACGTCTTTCCAGCATCTTTCTGTGTCCAGGATCAGACTTGGATGCTCATATATCACTTTCAATAAATGGACCCTAAAGGGTGATAAAGGGGGAGCAAACGATGAATACCAAATATGTTTTAGAGTGAACTGGAAAATATGTTATACATTGTTTTCTTCAGTGCGATGCTAATGTCTACTCCTCTCTGAAATGTTAACTGGTCATGCTTTTACTAATAGTTGTTGCGGTAGTAGTAGAATGTGGATTTGTTTTTGTTTTTTGTGATATATTGTGTTACCTTCTTTAAGGCATATAGGAGGATTATAATTTTCTACTTTGAGCTAAATTCACGAACTAAAATAAAGATAAAATTTTGATTTTGTTGACCCATAAAGGCAAATTTTAATCCCTCTTTAATCCTCCTTTAGAGAGAACTTCTGGTAACCATCAGTTAAATCTTGAAACTGAAATGTTTGAGAAATAGAATTGACATGAATTGATTTTCAGCCTTTGAAAACTCAAAGGATGCAGCAGAACATTGAAATATTTTATCTTATCACGTAGCTCCTACTAATCCTAAAACACTATAGGCAGTACTTTATTTTCTTAAATGAAGGAAGATTTTATTCCCCCTCAAATGGAGATGTGTATCAGCATTACTAAATAGAAAGCAGCCATTTTGCATTGTTATAGCTGACAGTCTTACACAACGGGCTGTTTAAAGAGAACATGGTTTCCAAATTTCTCCCACTGGTGATATTCCACATTGATGAAATGAAGCTGTTCGTTTGGGGCTGTCCATATAGTTTAATTACTGCAATGTTGTACCCTTGTAACAAAGGGAGGAAAACAAATATGACAGACACAAGAGCACAGGTTATTGTTTGTCAGTGTGTGTGTGTGTTTGTGTGTGTTTGTGTTGGGCGGGGCTGAAGATCATTAACGCAGAGAGGTCTTAGGGTCAGATCGTTATAAATACTGTTAAGCCGAGGGGCAGCAAGAGTCTGTCTGCATATGTGTGTGTGTGTGTGTGTAAGAGAAAGAGGTGGTAGAGGGTCCCCAGGGAGTGACTTGGTTAAAGGGGGATGAAAAGATGGAGAGCTGGGAGGTGAAGGGAGGAAGAGAGAGATAGACAGGAGAGGTGAAGGTATAAGTGGGGTCAGGTCATGACCCAACACTGTTAATAGACATGAAACCGATGTTTAAACTGGTGGAGACTGGAGTCTGGAGGAGAGAAGCCTGGGTTAACAGTCAATAAAAAAGCATTGCCTTCCTTTCAGAGTTCAGGTCATGACCGTGAGGTGGGTGGCAGGAGGATGGGCACTGAAACGTCATTGTTTGTAAGTCTATTTATCTTTTTGATTACAGGTACAGTAAAGCACCGTGTGGTTGTTGTTAGGAGACATCAATGTAGTGGAATTAATTCAAAGTGGGTTCAGTTGTGGCTTTTTTGGGGGAAATATATTACAGCTAGGTACAGAAATATATTCCAGAGGCATTTTTGTTACGTTTGTTGAAACATCCCATCAGCAATCAATAAATTAAATGCTCTGAAAAAAAGAAAAATAAGAAAAATTGGTAGTTTCACCAACTTTAACAGCCTTGCCTGGCTTTAAAAGATTGTTAATTACATGTTGTGTCTTATTTGCTGAAGTTATTTTGTTCTGGTAGACGTTAGACAATCAGGTTATAAAGATACTAACAGTTTATCAGAGCTACTTTCTTTAGATAAAACTGAAAGTGAGTGAGTGGAGCTTTTAGCAGTTGAAGAGCCAGATATATGCTTCTGGAGTTGGTAGAGACCATGAATAGAGCTAAAAAACAGCAAATATTGGACTTACATTAACCAGATGGACACAAACACGACTCCAAATGATGGATACATTTTCTCCATAATGCCTGGATGTGTAAATAAGCACACCCAATTCGCTACCCAGGACACTTTGCATCCACATCCAGCTTCTATATGCTTCTAGATCTGTAGCTTACCTGATGGGGACAATCTTGCTATTCTCAATATTATGGAAACTCACATCGAGTCATCAGAACTACATATGATCTCCTACCGTGTCTCACGAATCTACATCTTTGGCTGGGACAAGAGCCAGCCTCTCCCCAGTGTGCATATCCAGCAACCCTTAAACATATCTGTGTGGTTTGGGTTGGTTGATGTTAAACCAATGTGACCACTAATGCCATGCCCAGACAATGTGCATACAACTACCATCTTTCATCTGCGAAGGAGACAAATGGAGCGCTAACCCCTCTCCTGTGCAATCAAATCTGGTTCTTAGGTCCAACTCCTGCCGGTTCGTCTTTAGGCTTTTGTCCCCTGGGACCTTACAGCACGAGCAGAGGAGCAAGGCTGGGACCTAAAAGTGCAGCCAGTTAAAGTTAATTGCAGAGGCTTTGTAGCCGGTTCCACTGCCAAGCTCCTGAGGGAAGTAGGAATGAGAGGGCAGGCCCATAGGAAGGTATTCAAAGCACTTGCCAATGCATCCGTTCCTGACTGTGGCTGACAAAGGGAGACACTGTCTGGGCAGCCAAGTGAGGCTAACCACAAGACACGCACACCGATGTCTGATCAGCATGTGGTGGTACGGCTGAGGGTGTCTTGTGATAAAAGGCTGAAACACCTCAACACAGATAGTTGAGGTACACAACTGAAGATGTGTCACAATGGTAGAAACATCATCTAGTGGTCATCTTCAAGAACACCCCCACTCAAATCAATTGTAGCACAGAAATTTAAGGGATTGTAACACTCAGTGTGACTAGGAATGATTATCAAAACTATGAAAAGTCAAAAGTTAAAACAGGAATTTCCCCTCAAGCATGAAAAAATACTCACCGCTTTTCCATTTGAATCATTTGAACCAGCCATTCAATGATTACTGTTGATGTGATTCAGGTTTGTGTACCGATACAAATGGCCCTATGTCTGCTTGAACAGCTGTTTCTGTCAAGGGAGGTTGGGCAATACTGCCACCCAATCTGAGTAGAGTTCGTGACGAATGACACTGTTAAATTAATGACCTCTAGTCTACACGGCCTGCTTCATTAGAGGTTTATGTTGAGTGCTGGGAATTAAATGCCTGGAGAAAGTGAGCAGATGTATTCTGTCCACATACAGTAGTTATACAACCTTGTCAAGAAAGTAGGAAAATCTCTCCACTTGAAATGTCAAGGGGATGATAGAAACTGATCTGTGGTTTGAAAAACATGTGTTGAAATTTTTGGGCACCCATCTTGGTGCTATAAAGTTTCTAACTTGCAGAAAAGAAATGCATCTGATACTCATTATATTTGTCAGCAGAATGTACTGTAGCAGGTTTTGGGTGTTGGGAGTTAAATCAGCTGTAATTAAATCCAGTACAACATTGAAATTCTGCATAAACTCAGAGATATTTCATTGTCATTTTAAAGGAAAATGCATGACGCTGGAGCTACAGGAGCTACAAATACAACATACGGATAGTTGAGAGTCGATTCTTTCGTTCTTTACATCGCTGCTTTGACCCACCTTGCTGTGGGAGCCCGAGGGTTTGGGATCTGGAGGGGACTTTTATGGCAGGAACCTACACTGGAGCTGATTTAAAACAATGACTGTGAGTGACTGTATTGATCTCTTTTAGGCTCTCTGGGCACACCTCAGACAAACTGAAGCCATTTACTGCTGCACGTTGCCCTAGGCGATGGATGTAGAGAAGCTTTTATGGGATTTAAGGACATCAGGACCTGTCAGTCAGTCTGTTAAAGTAGCTTGGTTGCCTTATGCCCAGAGAGGTACAGCGAGGCCAGTTGTTAGCAGATAATGGTAGATTTTATGATTTGAGATTACTTCATTGGGATTAGTCAAGTGATGTTAGAGTGCAAGATTGGGGTTCAGATATACTTCAGAGGTGGTGATGGACAACCTAGATATCAGGTACGAACTGCCAGAAACAACAGATTGAACAGGCAAGTGAAACTGCCTCGTTTTGAGATATGATTGGCAATTTCACTGGCACACATGCAGAAATCTTGGCTGTCTTAATGCAATTGATCATTTTAAAGAGGAATAACTACAAATAAAAAATAAAAAAAAGTTCCTCCTTTAGACGTTTTATCTAAGAAGTCAGCAGTAAGTGAAGCAGTCGCTCAGGCTTCAGGGCAAAAACAGGACTGCTGCCACTGTTGACCCCAAAGGTCTCGGTGACCCCTTCAGCCCATCACAATACGTACAAACACACACACAAACACACACTGCGAGTGTGACTGGTAACATGAACCCCGTGGTCTCTAAACTGTGCTGTCAACGTGCTGAACACAGGAAGTAATCTATCGATCCGGGAAGAGGGTCGGAGGGATGCAGGGGACAAGGAAAGACAGACGAAAGGAAGTTTAGAGAGTAAAGAAGAGTGTAAAGAGCTGCTGGTGAGAGTGACAGAGAGATAGATAAATAGAGGCAAAAAAAGGTACAAAAGATGGAATATGCAAACGAGATTTTAGATTTTAAAAGGCTGAAAACATGTTTCACTAATTTAGTAACATTTGAATCAAAATGTGATGACAGTTGCTCATGTTTCCAGGCCCCGTCCTAGTTTTTGATAATAAATAATAAGGATGTTTTTACCAAACTTTAACGTCTCTCCCACAGCCACAACCCAGTGACAGTGACATCTAAAAGTGACTTGTTTTGTTTGACCAACAGCCTCTGCAAAGATTCATTTGTTTAGCGACAAAGAAAAGCAGAAACCGGAACCAGTTTCACTATTTTTGCTTGAAAATTTATGGAAACAATGAATCTTTTGTCAACGTCGCTGCCAACTTTTTTTCCCCCCTTGATTGCGTGGAGAATTTATGTTTCATCTGAGGTACAAATGGCAGCTTGTCATAAATATCTTTGAAATATTCAAGTTCAAAATGTGTCTCTGCTGTGAGGATGTAAGAACGAAAGAAGACACAAAACTATGTAGAACAACAGAAATACAGACAGAATTGATAATGTGTTGCATGGAAAGAGGGACGATGGCTGACAGAGAAAGGACATAAATAGTGGCATGGGTAGAATTTCTTCTACACTGCATTTAGGTGAATGTCCATATGACATCTGCCTGTACAAGCCAAGAAATCATCCTCCTCTTTGGCCTAATGCAGAGGCCTATCACGTTTTCTATGTACCAACCAGGGGTAAAAATAGACATTTAGTCGTCTCCCTGTGCCTGTCTCATGTCGTGTATCTCCTTTCTCATCTCTATGCATGTGTCTACCACCCCACTTTCTTTCGTCATCCTCTTGTTTTTTTTTCCCACATCCTCCTCTTCCTTGTGGCCCCCTCAGTCTGATCTTTTCTATTTTTAATATTCAACCCACATTCACCTTCTCATATGACACACTAGATGACCGATTCCTCCTACTTAAAGCACGCTGAGGTGGTCAGAGATGTGAAAACGAAGAAGCAGGAAAGGAAGTGACAGTGAAAGAAATTAAAGTGAGAAAAAGGACTGCGTGTTGTTTTGTTTCTGGTTTTGTAATATCAGACCTCATAGCAGCAAAATTACCACCAAGCATCAATTCACTATGGAGAAAAACAAGAACTGCAAATTATAGTTGCTGTTAGCTAATGTTAACTCAGTTTGTTAGCCACGCTGCCTGGCCTGTGAGTTCAAATTACCAGGGGAGCGTTAGTGTTGTACCACATATGTTTTGGACCAACGGGAAAAAGAGGTTTTCAGGTTTGAGGGAACACTGACCCAGAACAGAGCTAGTGTCATGCCAGAACCGGAGCTGTGCCCATGGGCAATGTAACTGTATTCAGCAGCATCTATGGACAAAATGGCAGAGAAGAAAAGACCATAGAGGACATGACGGAGGAAGCTAAGAAGAGAAAAGGGGAGAGCAAGAAGTTGTGTAAAGTGTAAATCTGGAGCTGACTTTTAGTCGATGGCAAGAGCTGAAAAAGGCTGAAGGACAGATGTCGGCTGGGAAAACTTGTTGTTAGACTAGTAAATAATATTAGCTGTTGTGTTCATAGGCTTGTTGTGTTTTTAATTTAACTTCTTAATATGAAATAGAAACTGTAGCTGTCAAATAAAAGAGTAAAAGTACAGTAGAGCAGAAGTAGTAAAAGTATAGTAAATGTACTTTACCTCAAATTTGTACTTCACTGCAGTGCCTTAGTAAATGTACTTAGTTAAACACCACTGCTGTAACTTTCTGCAAATGACAGTGTGACATTCATGCCCACATCACGCAGCACTTGCTGTACAGAGTTCAGAAAGTAAGCGGTGTCTCTCTAGCTCTCTTTTTTTTTCTATTTCTGTCACATTTCCTCTGAACAAATGAGTGCAACACCATGAATTCCTTCCAGGAGAGACTAAAAATGTGCACTGTTGTCCCCATATTTAAATAATTATTACTCACTTCAGCTTTCCACTTCTTCACTAATTAAAGGACCTGAATACTGCCATAAACCATTTAATATTTAGTGTCCGAGCCCATCCCACTTCATTAAAGCTTCCAAATTCCATGAGTACAAAAGAAAAAAAAAGTTTATACTTTAATTAGACCGGGGCAGTGTGAGCTCGTCACTGCCAGTGACACTTCAAATGTTGAAAATCCTCAAAGTCATGCAGTAAAAAAGGAAAAAGCCTTGATGACTTGAAACCTTATTGCTGCCTACAGTTAAGAAATGGACAAAAAGTGTCAAAGAAACACAGAAGGAACAGATGATTTGCAGAAAAAAGGACAATAGAAGAGGTTTGGATTTGGATGTGGCATTGATTTCAAAGCCGGAATGGCCACAGATATATTCAGTTTCATTTAAGTGTCTGACTAAACCTCTTGTACTGATAAGTAAAGGAATACAAAATATGCACTGACACACAGACGCACACCTAAAAGCTTTTGCACTTTAAGATGAAGAAGACACATTTACACACGAGGGACACAAATAAATGATTTCTTTTATTGAAAAAAAAAACTGTCTTTCTTCTGAAGAAGGAAATATCGTTTTCAAATGAGCCTTTTAAACAATTATACAGAACAGCCTCTTGAACGCAGCTTTAATGCCAAAATACATTTGTGGAAGAGGATCATGGCCAAAATGTCCATGTCAATCCAAATGTAACTGTTTTTCCTGTATTTTGCTTTTATGATGAATATCACATGACTTATAACAAGTTCAAGACATGTTTTTTTTTGTATCCTGGTGGTGGCGAGGTAAAGGTTGTCAATGTGCATTTACCTAAATGTATTGTTTCTTTAAAATCGAGGCTGTAGTAGCTACTAGGGGACATACCATTGCAGATGGGAGACACATGGAAAAATAAGGTATGGTAATGTCTGTCACAAACACATGAAGGTAAAACAGGCACTCGATAACAGTTCAGTTACAAAACAATAATATTGTGTAATGAGAATGTACAAAGAAAGTAAAAAGGACAAATAAAATAAAGATAAAACATAAAATAACATTCACTTTCAGTTCAAAGCCTATTCTGTGCTGTCTGGACCCAGTGTTAGCATTTTCACACTTTTTAGCTCGAAACATTTCCAAGAAAATCTAAAATTATGCAATTTACAATGGTCAAACATGAAATATGTACAATTATGTGCAATTATGTGCTTAAAATAGCCTAGTATTTATAATAGGAATTATCAGGGTTTGCGGGACAATAACTTATAGCTTCTGAACGGCGTCATACTGTTGTACAGAGAAACAGTGGTTAGCCGAACCCAATGTTGAAGAATAAAAAATGCCTGAAATATATAGCTTGTTGAAATACAGGAAAATACTGGACCAAAGTTAGCTTGCAAATGAATATTATTATTATCTCAATGTAGCTCCCAGGGCAAATCCTGACCTGACATGAACGTAAATCTTGTGTTCTCTTTTTTTAAGGAATAGTTTGGTGTTTAAGGAATAGTTTGATTGATTTCTGTAGTGAATCAGACAAAATTGATGCTACTCTCATGTCTGTCTGCTAATTATAAGCCTATCTGGTTAGCTTAGCTAGTCACTTTGCTTTATACTGTGGACACAAGAGTTCATTTTTACTGTTTGTGTATCTTCCCATGTGTATAAGCCTGATATTTAGGTCTCTGAACGTTCAGTCCATTCTCCTTTTTCATTCATAAAGTTTAAATACTAGTGCTAGTGCACTAGATATTAATTAATGCATTAAAGAATGACTGTAAATGATCAGGTTGTAATATATGTACTATATTGTAAAAAAAAAAGAAACAACATAACTTTAACTATAACCTACAACCACTTTTAATCATGAAAGTTACATTCATGTTGCTGATGAAGCTACAATTTTTGATTATTTCAGATGCAGACTGGTTGAAGTTTTCCCTCCCTCACTTCTTTCTTTCTTTCTTTCTTTCTTTCTTTCTTTCTTTCTTTCTTTCTTTCTTATAAACACACACACACATACTGATGCATGGACAAACACAAAGACACCAACGCTCTCCAATCTTCCCCCTCTATTTACTTTGACTTTTATCATTAATTACTGCCTGTTTATATTGATTTTATTCACCTGTTGTTTGTATTCATTTATTTTGTCACATTTCTTAAACCTTCTTCACTCGGGCAGGTTTTTGATGTTATTTGGTTTCTGATGCCTAATTAGCACTTTGGTAGATTGACTATTTTTCTCTTTTTCTGAGCCCCAGAGGGATTGTAGTGTGCGTTTCTGGTCTGATTATGAGCATTGTAATAATTTTCTTATGGATTTACAAGTGAACTAAATCCACAAACGAAACTGTGAAAGTTCAACCAATCATATGCCCCCCTTTTGTTGACAGTTCCCTAATTCTCACATCCAAAGGTTTCAAAAAGCTGGTAGTGTTACAGCAAAGTGTTACACTAATTTATCATTTCCCTGGGGAAAAAAAAACACCACCATAACGGAAGATGTTTAAAAAACAGTACAGCAAAGAAATGAACTCTTAAACTTAAAGTAAATGTAAAGTATATACACTAAGTGCAATTTAAACAGCTATCACACCACAGTATGGTCAATGAACACGATTTGAAATGTGAAGTTTTAGACTATATATCAGGGAAAGAGCAAAGCCCCCTTTTTTTCTCATTAATGGATGCAGAGGCTTCTCAAGTGCACACACTTAAGATAATGTGATTTAAAAACATCAGCCATCTGAAAACACAAGATGGTCTTTTTTTATTTATTTATTTCAGATTAAATTTGCTGCAACAGTTTGGCTGTCTGGGTTTGTACCCACATTCCACACCAGCAAAAGTGTCTGTTTTTTCACCCTATAGCCCTCCTAATCAAATATGTCCCATACATCTGCCCTGACCTCAATCTCAACCAGCACTCAGCGAAAGAAAGTCATCCCACATACTGAATTGATATGTGCACATATGGAGGACTGTCTGCCGCAAAATGCTACCTACAGTACATGTGGATGTGCCGTGCATACGTGATGCACTTAAGCACTTGACATGTGCATGTTATTATTAATTTATGTGCACATTTGAGAATATAAGCATTTATCTGTCTCCATAATGTAACTGAGATGTACAGCACTATATCATGTGAGCAACATGGACAGATTGGAAAAAGATTGAAGTGCAGCGCAAACGATGTAGGTTTCCTATGCGCAGTAAAAATGTGTGACAGTGTGCACGTGTACTATTATAGACAGATGTGCATGCATGACTGCATCTGTCTTTTTCAGAGATGATTAATTTAACAGAGAGACTTCGATTTATGATCTTGTGTGTTTGTGTCAGTGTTGGACCCAAAGTTACAGGAGTTACACACAAGGCGTGTAACATCTCGCACTGTAAAAACATTTCTCTCCCTAAAAACCACGACATACTTTGATTTATACAGCCACTAATTTTCTGCTATAACAGAGCTGTTGGCAGGAGAGGGGGAGGAAAATAAATTTGTTTTGTGGCGGATGTGCTGGATGTTTTGACAGGTGTGGTGAATACCTGCAAAACTAATTTGATGGTTACATGGCAGTTTGAGAGCACAGTGCTTCCCCAAACAGTCTGGCAGTATGCTCTGCCAGTCCTGGTGTTAACAGTCTGTAATAAAAGACTTTCAGAAACCTGCCCAACTCATCACGTAGTTATCCTTTTTAGCATTTATTGCGCACAAGAGCGAGGCAATTAGAAGCGAAGTCTTTTTTTTTCTTCTAAAATGCACTCTGATCACTTTTATTACTTTTCCTAACTGTGACTTGCAGCGGCGCAGGCTACGTTAACGGAAAGCTGCTGCCAAATTCAAACAAAATCACTGTTTTTCTTCAAAGCCATTTTTTCTCCCCCAAGTCTACAAAGTAGTCTTGGTTACTCAATTTTAATGAACCTGAAAACTTCTTCAGACAGTTCTGCTGTTCTTTCAGTTCAGCAGGATCACCGAGAGCCTGTACCGCGGTTGAATGTCTGAGTGTTTGGATTTGGTATTATTACACGCGGGTAAGACAGGGAAGATGGTCTGAATTGAAACAAGACCCTGAACGCAGCATTGTTTACAAAGTAAGGATTGTAAGTGTGTGAGAACGGCTTGCGTCTATATGAGCACCAAGGGGCTGAGGGATAATGTGCAAACTCAGTAGTCAAGGTGCCTTAATCTGCAGCAGTATGTGTGTGTGTGCAGACGGTTGGATGTGTTAGAGGTGGGCAAAATGTAGGTTAATGGCTGTCTCTGTCCCTCTGATCTGAATAATTCATCCAATGGAAGGCTTTTATGTGTCTCTGAAGGCTATCTCTGATTGGTTGATCAGGCTGCTGCATCCCAGAGCTCTACCTGGTTCTTCTACCTTTAGAGGTTGAAAATGGACACCTCGCCATTGTTTGTGTGTTTGTTTGCACAGTCCTGTAACCCCCTGCAGGGTCCACTCCCTAAATTATTTATATATTATATTTTGTTTGATGGATATGTGGACGGCCGTCTCCCTTTTATCTTCCATTTTCTATTTTTCTTTCTCCTCTCATACTCTCTTTTATACACACACACACACACACACACACACACACACACACACACACACAATCTTTCTCTCTTTCTTTTAGTCTCTTGTGTGTCCGTCTCCGTTAGCGTGAGACCACCTCCACTGGGATGTTCTGAAACAATGCACAGCCTGAAGAGAAACACAAAAAACATAAACAACAAAAAAACAAAACGACTGTAACAAAAGAAAACAAGAAAACAACACAAGTGTAAAATAATAATAATAATAATAATAATAGAATAATAATAATAATAATAATAATAATAAAAAAACAGCTGTTATAAAGGTTGTTTTCATAATGTTAAACTAGGATGGAGAAAGAACACAAGGCATTTTGCTATGTGCTTGAAATAATGTAATTTCATCATGTCGTGCTCAGGTTTTATGCTAATTTTTCACATAAAACTGTATGTTAATATCCTTGTATTGTTTTTCCACCCTTCATTAGATCTACAGACTGTGAGTAAAGACTTTCTGGGTTAAAAAATCTAGTATTAGAACAGAGAGGTTTAGTAAATTCGCATAGTGTTATTCACAACAGAGCAGCACCCCTTCTTGTAGTCAATATGCTTGGCAATACAATGCAATATAGAATGTATAATATCTGGAAATATATAGGCTCATGTATGCCTGAACTGCTGTCAGGCCCACCAATAGCAGTGTGATTACCTATTTTTGAATGCAAAGCTGTGTTGGCGGTGGTGATGGAGTCAGAGTCATGGTGGATCAGAGTTGCATCAAGAGCTTGGTACATGACTTGGATGAGTATACAGTTTTACTGTACGCTGGGTTAGTTGAAGGGATTACACATTGGTTCATACTGTGAGTTATTCAAAAACATGAATACACAAAACGAATAGCGCAAGAGAGCACATGGTAGGAAACAAACAGAGGTTCGACAACAGACCGAACATTCCCTCGTCGACGGATTAACCTATTTAATCAAGCAGAGCGAGAGACGAGGTGACAATATGAGAAATTACAAATGAAACTAATTTGATGTAGCCTATTTTTTACACTTCTATAGTCTTTGAAAAACAGCTCAAGAGAAATATGTATTGAAAATACACCATCACTATTTGAAACTCACTGGCTTTAATCCAGTTGGTTCCACACCAGAACCACCGTAGTGGTTGGTGAACAGCACAGAAATCAGAAAATCAGCTGTGTGTGACCACCTAACATTATTGATTGCCGTGATGATGATGATCGTGACAACTCAAGACTGGGTCAGACAGTGACTTTAAGAGATTAACTTCAGGAGCACCTTTAAAACTCAGCAGAACCTCTCACCATTTCTGCAGAGTGACGCCAGCTCTGTATTTAACGTGGACACACAGCATGTATCAGAACCACACCTTAAATTTGTAGTTCACAGTCTGATCCAGCCATGACCCCCTCAGAATAATTTCTATTTCCAATTTTATCACTTTTCTTTTTAAAACAATTCCTTGTTGGTTTCTGTGTCAAGTTGGAATTTGAACACATCTAGTGAAAACATCTGGGATGCAGGACCTCATTAATCACTGCTGAAGCTGCAATTCCCCATGCTTCAGAATGTACGTTAGGGTCACTAATTAACCCCTGCATTTCCACCAGATCATCTCTACTCATAATTATAACAGTAACAACTGTAGCCACACATATAAACTAGAGTTTAGGATAGAAAGCTGCACAGAGAATATGAGATATAGTACAACCTTGAAAGGGTGTTGAAGCTTTGATAAGTGTAACTGGACTAAATTTTTGATTTTTTGAAAAATAAAGACTGTAGATGGTTTTAAAAAGAACAGCGGGGCATCAGCTTTAGATTTTTTTAAATCTGTAGAGCTCTTTCCTGCAGCTTCCCATTTTCAGACACTCCTCGAGGGGAAGGGTGGCCTGCTTAATGGCAGTGCAGATGTTGGGTAGATTAAATAGACAGTGGAAGCACGATATGTTGAGACCTAATATGGAAGTGCATTTTGTTAGTATGTATGCTTTTTAATATGGTTACCTAAATCCTTGATGTTTGCTGAAGTATCCAGCTACTCTTGTTGGTGCTTTTTTGTTTCTCATTTTATCGATGTGTAGGTTTTGAAAATGTGTCTATGTGCACGAGCATTGAGCTGAAAACTGATCTTATATGCTCAGTGGTGGTGGAAGTTTTTTATAGTTAAACTTATGAGTTGTGGTGCAGAATAAATTAATACTAATAATAAATCTGTTTTTATGTTTTGCAGTTTGGGGATCTCAGAGACCACTATCACTTCTTCTATCAAAAGGTCGACTTGCTCCAGCTGTGGTCTCCATAGTTTGAACTCCATGGAGCCCAAGGTAAGTCAGTTGTATGACAAAACAAGTCATGCTACATGTCCAGTGTGCTACTAGTATCTTACAGCATCATCTCTCTGAGGATAGATCAAGATTATATACTTTACTGTACATGGGTAAATCCAATAGTTTAACTGGTGCACACACACTCCGCCATCTCTACGCCTGATAATGTCAAGTATATTTATTTATTAACTGCACAGCAAAGGTCACAGTCACTCTGATATTTTACACAAATCCACAGCAGAGAAGCTTCCCAGTAAAGTGCTTATTTGTTTAAAAAAAATGAACAATTTACTCACAGCAGGGGTGAAGTGACCTTTTACCAAAACATGAACAATGAACTCATTGATCGTACACACATCTGAACTCCACTTTAAAGCCTTCAACCTTCCCACTGCGCCCCAATCGATGATGCACTCATACATTTCTTCCTCATACCAGAGAGTACAATGAGCTGTTCAACGTATCCAACTGTTTCAAGTTTCGTGCAAAGACACACATATATTATTCATAAAAGATAATCAGCCGCACGTGTCTTTGTAAAACTACAGGCTGATACCAACACCTGGCATGTCACTGGGGGAGTCAATGCCAGCTAAACATAGCAGCCTTATCTGTGTTGGAGGATTAAATGTGTGCGTTACCAACCAGGCAGTTTACGACACAGGCTGAGCCAGCCAAAAGAAATAAAAGCTCTCTGCTGGATGTGGCATTAAGGTTCAAATGCATTCCAAATATCTGACAGAAAATGAGAAATGTCACCAAAAAAACTGAGAAAAGTGTTGGAGAGAGCAGTGATCCGCGTCTCGCAGAACATCAGACGGATGAGCGGTGATGTAAACAAGGTATAAAGAGAATAAAAGTTCAAATTCCAGGTGTGTCTCAGCAGTGGTTTTAGTTTAATTTTATGTAACGCGTTGTCCTCGGAGTCTCGTTGCAGTTGTATTGATTTCCTGCTGCACGGATGTGATGCAAATGCCTAGCTAGCACAATAGGAATTTTAGAATCATTTGGACAACACATTGTTTGCCCTTGTATCTCCCACTGTGTTTTCGAGGGAATAAAATCACACATTTTAAATCATTTTCATGCTACACAGATGCGCAATCTGATACATGGTGCCTCTGTCATTCACACTCTGCTCCCTGTATGTCTGTTCTTACAAGATGTAACTCTGTAACGCTTATTTTGGTCAAACAAGATCATATTTAATGGACAAAAAAATGATTCCTCCGATGTCCTCTGGCTTCTCATCTCTCCAGAGTTTCCTGATAGACAGTAACGAAACCTGAGTGTTAGCAAATTGTCAGCTTGCTAGTTTTTGATCATAAGTAATATTATCATAACCAATGTACGTGTACAGCTGCCCAGATTTATGACAAGTGATATAAATCTTCAGGTGAAGATATATATAAGGATGTAATTCTGGATGGGTCCTTAAACTGGAGTCAAATTATTAGCGTAAGAGCTACAGGAGGTACATTGTAGCTCCCATGCAAAAAACTAATGAGGGTCAGAGGCTCGGAGAGTCTGGGTACCGAAACAGCACTAATGAAAAAAACATACAATAACAACCACATAACAATTTAATCATAAAGTAACCACAAACATGCTTGTTACGTCCTGTCCCAAAAACATTATCTCCACTAGTTCTGCAGGTTTGAGGAAGAAGGATGTGTAATTATGGAGCTTGTGCAGCGGAAATAAAGTAAGACCAGGCAAGTAATGGCTGAGACGTCTGTCAGGATGGGAATGTAAAGGAGAAAACCATTCCAGGCAGCTGACACTCGATGATAAAGGACAGGTCGAGGCGAGCCAAAAACAACAACCTGCTTTTCCTCTTCAGCTGGGTTTTTCATTTCTATTTTGTGGAAAATTGAGAGACAAATGTGGAGATCTGGAGTGGACTAAAGAGTAACCAAGAAAACTCCTCACTAACACTCACTTTACTATGACAAAGACCAACCCCCACATTATGTCCCTCTTGAGGGAAGTATCCTGAGATTCTTCACTGTCCTGGTCTCACATACCCAATAACGATCCACCAGGCTCTTATTTGTATCGGGACTCTAAGCTACAATGATTCGGCTTGGATACTTGTGTAGGTGTGCTTTGGTTTTATGTGTTAACAATCCCAGAACCCAGTGGAGGAATGTAACATCAGAAGGGTTTATTGCTATCGCAGAAGGTTTCCGTGTGATGGTTTATGCATTTAGCAAAGCCAGAATTGGGTCAGGGCCCAACTTCTTAACTGCAGACATAACTTCATCAGTCCAGGAAGGATGCAGCTTTAGACTAGAACATACAGTAATATAGATGTATATATTTATCATGGAAAAATAGCACTGAAACTTTAAGACCAAACTGAAGTAAAGAAATCACCATGAGTTCAGGAAGACATAGTTAACACAATATTTTCTAGTGTGTTATTGATCAGTTGTGTAAATCCACTGGTGTCAGATATGAATTAAAATCAAATGTACAGTAGCATTAGTCGCAGTATGCAGACAGTTCTTCTCTTCTCTACTATTTGCATCCTAGCACCTGTTATATTGTTTATACCAGCAGCTGCCTGTTGTTTTACTTGCTGTTAAATATTTCAAAAGAAATACACACTGGCATTTGATGTGTCAGCTTTTTGATGCTCAGTATCTCAAAGGAGCACGCCGCCCGGATTTAAAGTTACACTTTTTTTAACCTGAAAAATCCATATCAATGTCATGTCTGGCTGCCAGTCATCGTTAATCCTTGTAGGAGGAGTGAAAAATGTTTTCCATCCTATGACTCACTTCATAAACAAAGCCAATAAATCGGGCAAGAGAGCTCACAGCTTGAGGCGGCATGATGCAGTAATGAACTCGGGCTTTACGATTTTGACGTCTGCGTTTGTGTCTGCTCACATCTGACTTTAGTCAGTCCCAGGTGTCACTTTGTGTGTTCAAATGCGTGTGTGCGTCTGAAGGTAGTGATGCACTACCCCTCCCAGACTCGGCTATAGTGATAATGATTTAGTTTTGGAGCAGCGCAGGTTGGCAATGACGCAGGTTGCCGTGGCAACAACAGGCAATGGGCAACGGAAGTCAACCGTGTTACAGACCTTCTGACAACTAGACGCGCACACAGACATGGGTGATTTCTGTCTGTGTGTGTGTGTCTCTCTCACACACACACACTTGCTTTTTGTCTCTCACCTTCTAAACACACAACCACCATGCGCTACACGCAACTACAGACTATTCATCAAACCTTCTAAAGTGTCCTTGCACAGGAAAAGTGTCAACATGCAACACTGAGCAACCTTCAATCAATTGCAAACTAATATCTTCACTGCACTTAACGATGATTTAACGTCCTTTCAGCTCCTCGGTTCATTTTAGTCGCCTTTCCCTCCGTCTTCGTTCTCACACACGTTGGACTTTGACTATAGACAGTAAAATAACAGCTGTGAGAGTCACATGGGGCATCAGCTGTTGCCCAGTTCTGGCATCACTGATTTCTTTAAAGATATGAATACATTTTGCATGAATATTACATTAATTATCGCATTTAGTTGCAGCACATTTGCTCATTTGTATTCAGTCCGACTGATTTGAATGTGGATTTTGGAAGAAAAAAAAAACATTTGCATGATACAGCACTGATTAAAATGTGCTTCATTTACTCTAGCTATAAAGATTGCTCCCATATATGTACAGTACACAAAGACATATTTTTCCTCTTTGTTTTGACATATTCCGAACACCATCTGTCTGTTTATCCATCATTTTTCTCAGGACATACGTTTGTTTTTCTGTGCATGTCAGCTTCAGACTGCTTGGCTTGTGAGTATTTTTCATGAGTTGTCTTATGTCAGCGAAGAAACCCATGGACAGCTCAGCAAAACGGTAGGTCTTGGCACTGGACCATGGAGTGGACACAGTAATAAATCCAACTGGCTGCTCTCTGGAGCTGCTATAACACGCAGTGTGTGCTGTAGCATCAGGACGGGGTGGTTGTTTCTGAACATTAACACACATCATACAGGTATGAGCACGAGCTTGTACATGAGGAAAAACAATCAGGGCTGATTGACGGCCTGTCTTTGCTTCTATACTTCCTCTCCTCCCTGTCAGACACACACAAACACGTACAAACCGAATGCTTTCTTTCTATTTTTCACATTTTCTTTCAACTGTCTGTCACAATCATTTGTTGCTCATTTTCTGCGTTCTTTACACACACACACACACGCACACACACAGACATCCACCCACTGTCTGTCAGTAGCGTTGTGAATTTTCACTCAAACGTAGCATGTAATTCTCACGAGAACTCTTAATCAGAGTTAAACTTTAAGGCTACATGCCGTTTGCTTTTTGTGCAACACCAAATAAAATGTTCTATTACTCAACATTTTTACCGTATTCTGGGTAACATCTGTCCGTTTAATCAGCATACAGTACGTTCTCAGGAAATTACGTCAGTTGTTTTTTTTTTCTGTCAGCTTCTGTTTGGTTTGGAGTATTGACTGGACAACTAATAAATCTAACTGGGTTGATGAGTCTCCGGAGCTTCAAGCATTTCTACTGTAGGATAAAGAAGATCTGGTTGTTTTGAAAAGGAAACATGGTGAAATACAATTGCAGGTGTGAACACGTATCCATGAGGAAAAACAAAAAAAAACAAACCAAAGTACTCTGACAGCTTCTCAGGCACGCACAAAAACACACATTTACAAACCGACTTCATTTCTCACGTTTTCTCGCTTTATCTCTGGCCTTCATTTTCTTTTATTCTTCACAAATCTATTTTACCACACACACACACGCACACTGCAGAGCAGAACTGCTGAACTTTGCATTAGGCAGTGATGGGAAGGCAGGGCCAAGAAGACAGAGGCATCCTGGCTCTGTCTGGACAGGCAAACGATCAATTGATCAATCAATAAAACCTCTATCTGTTATAGTGCTGTTCCCAATCGCTCAGTACTGCTGCTGCTTTCTCCGCTCTCTCTCTCTCTTTTTCTCCCTCCCTATAAATGTACAGATGCACAAATATATACACCACAACAAGCCAGATACAGTAAATGATATTGGCATGCGTCTTTGCCAACTCTCATACATATTCAGGAAAACTGTGGACTTTGGAGACTGTGTGTGTGTGTGTATCTCTCTCTCTTGGCCTCTTGAGTATCTGCCAGTGCAGTGCAGCTGGACTACAGTAGGTGTTGATCAATAGCTAAAGCCTCATTAACATAGACCCTATCATATAGACATTTACTGTACTGCCAAGAAAAAGGCACGTTGATGCAGCGTGTACACAGTCTCTGGCAGCAGTGACATTTACTGAGCGATCAGCAGGACCTTGAATAACAACACACTGTCGCACTGTCTGAGGAGAAAAACACAGTAGCATACAGTAAGTTTAACACAAATACTAGAGGTATGGACCGATGACTTTATTAGACAGAGTCAAAAGTCCAAAAAGTAAAATATATAATACAAAAACATCAGATTATTGTTGTATTAGTATTATGAATTGATCTGACAGGATGGAAAGGTGTAGAGGTTTGGTGACACACACAAGCACATTACCACATGCGGACAGTGGTGGAAAGTTTATTTGACTGTACTTTGGTACAATTTTGCAGTACTTGTGCTTTGCCTAAATGTTTCTATTTTATGCTACTTTATGTACAGTGTGATGAGGTGACCACCTGTCCACGGTGTGCCCTGCCAGCTGGGGTAGGCTGCAGCCCCCCAGGACTCCGATAAGGATAAGCAGTTACAGAAAATGGACAGATACAAATGGCCACTTTATGCTTTACTCTGTATTTCAAAGAGGGAAATTTACTTTTTGCTGCATTAAGTAATTTTAAAGCTTTAGATACTAGTAACTTAACATATTCTGATTGTAATATAATCAACTAATCAGAATGATTAAAATGAATCCTATTTTTATCAGCTGCAACAAGTGATACATACATTTTACAGTGATATAATTCAATAATATCATGTACATTATTCTGCATAATAAGTACTTTTACTTTTGGTACTTTAAATATATTTCATTGCTAAAACACACAGACTGTAGTATTACTATTTTTACTTAAGTAAAAGATCTAAGCATTGTTCCATCACTGCATTTGGACATTAAAACACTGAGGTAAGAAGATTTCTCTCTTCTGCTGATTTACATGACAGACTGCACGTTGTATCAGCTGCAGCTAATTATTGTTAACGCTGTCAGTTTGCTGCTTCATGTCAGTTTCATGTGACAAATGAATATTTTAGGATGATCATTGTGATCGTCCTGAATAACATGTCAGATCAATGTATTCAACATGTCACAACTTCAGCTGTTCATCTCATTTTCAGGTTGTTTTTTTTCCCCCGCGGGTTGTGACCAAAAATTAGGCTGCTACTCAACACCGCGGCGTTTCTGCCTTAGCCTTAACAAAAAGTACAGATCTTTTGTAAATATTTGCATTTCATTACTTACTAACTTGCAAATAAATGTCTTTATCCCACCTCTGACAAATACAACTCCAAATTCATCCCGGTACATTTCATTGTACGGCCACGATACATAAAGGGATTTGGAGAGTGTGTTTTGTCTCTTCACAACCATTAAGGCTGACAGAAAAGTAGCTGAAGGCCTTGTGTGCGTATATATTACGAGGTGCCGCTTGCCGTGTGTCTGGTAGATGAAAGTCATTTTGTTAGATGAAATGTTTGTTATGATAAAACCACTGGCCTCCATGTAAACATCGGCAGTACCTGTTTGTGTTTCTGAGAAAATTGAATTGTGAAGATTCTTCTTTTCTTCGTATGCTGCACAACTGAGTTCAGCCGTGTTTAAAGGGAACAGCGGCACTGACGATATTAACTGTGCTGCCAAGAGAATATCAGGATACTTGCCTTGAGACAGACAGCCTGATGTTTTTGATAAAATACTTTCCAACAATTAAATATAAGCCCCCATTTTGTGGCCAGTCGCAACGTTTATGTAATCATTACACGACAGTCAACCCATAGTCACAGGAGCAGACAGACATTTGGAAATGCCATTAAAGGAAAAAGACTTCCATTAATAAATTACAGCTGCCGCCAGAAAACCACACATCCTAGACTTTGATATCGTTTATGTCCTAAATATGTAGATATATGCAGATAGTGCATGTGCTGACAAAGCTTTGCGGTGCCCCGGTTTCCTTGTATGACCATTTAAAGTCCATTTATGTTGTCTGATATGCATGTGGTCATCGATGGGAAGTGTGCTTCCTTTTTGAAGTGGAGAATAATCAGATTTAAAAAGCCCCCCGTATTTTAAAATGGAAACAAATTCTAGCTCCTCTGCTCCGTAATAATTTCAGCTGTGCCCTGCACAGATTGTACGTGTGCATAATGTTCTGTTCCCACACTGCACTCCCAGTTTCAACTATCTAATTTTTCACTGCTCTGACTGTTCGTAAAGGTCAGGCTGACCAATACAAGACAGGAAATGATATACGGCTGCACAATAGACTCCCTGACAAAGATGAGAAGAGAGAGAGATGTCAACTGATGGCAACTATCTTCATGTTCTCTGACTCTGGCCACCAACATTTCCTCTTTTTAAAATAGTCCATTAAGGCTTTTGATTGTTCTCTTTGTCTGATTTCGGGTGCTTTCACCTCCTCTGAAATATAAAACGAAATCACTCTGTGTGTACTTTAGATGGCGATTAAAGCTACTATTACAACTGGGATTCATTTCTTGCAATCCATTTGTACAGAAACCATTTTCTGCAGAAATCATCTGCCATATTTTTTTAGTGTGAAAGCCTGAATCAAAGACAAATGAATGCACTGTGAGCGGTGTGTGTTTGTTCAGTCAGGTGTAAGAAGGTTTGAAGTGTGGGTGATTAGAGCACTTGTCGTCAGTCTATTGAACAGAGTGCTTTAAATGACACCTGTTTCCAGCAAATTGCTATTTAACGACAATATCTAAAACATTTCTGAGATTACTTTTTTCAAGTTTTGTACAAACATTAAAGAAGCACTGTTTAGGAAACGGCTACAATATGATGCCCTGCCTGTTAGAGCTGGATCTTTACATTATAATAAACACTGATATTTTGTGTTTTTCTGACTAAAATATGGGAATGAATCCTGAATTGAAAACATTTCCAGCTCAGGACAAGAACAGACCAGAATATCAAAGTAAAAAAAAACAAAAATCACTTATGAAGTGCAATGTGTAGAGAAAGAAAAGCTGAAGTCATGCAAGTGCAAAGACAAGGTCTGCTGGCGACATTTTACTTTGGAAAAGAGCAGTTTCCATTTTCGTAGCACTTCAAAACAGTCACTGCCCCCAGGATCTGCCATAGGCATTCGATTTTTTTTCTTCAACAAAAAGAAATCTGCAAACCATTCCTCGAAAAACATGTGAAATAATAAGAACAACAACAAAGCCTCCTTTTCTGTATGTATCCCTTGCTGTCACATCAGGTTAATGCCTATTCCAGCATGCAGTCTGGTTTTCCTTGTTCATATACGATCGGTTCTATTATAACATTGTAGTAATTAAGTTAATTGCTGATATCTGGAAACACATTGACATTGTTAAGACAAAACAGTTTCCTTTGAGGACAGCTATAAGCTATAAAATATTGAAAGTCGTTTTTTGTTTTTTTTTGTCAGCGTTAACAATGTTATGCAACTGCCTCCTTTTCTCCAATTTACACATATTAATTGTCATTTGCACACAGTATCTTGTCAGGTGCACAGTGATTAAATTGCATTGCAGTTCAAGTATCTATAGCTTCAACGCAGCGCTTCAGTGACTCAGTGTTCTCACAGCTTGAGGCCGCTCACCTCAAATAACCGAAACAAGCTTCAAACAAGTTGTTACAGTTGCTAAGGAAGAAAGTCAGTTTTACCCCGGCAGGCATCATCCAGACTTTCTAACCAACTGACCTTTAAATGTATCCTTCTTCTTTATGATTGGCTGAAAGCACATGAGGGATGTTGTTGTCTGCTATTGTTAAGGTTTACATACACAAACCCACACACATACCTACGCACACACGCAACACCAACTGAAATACCAGAGTGAAATAAGCTCCAAGATGTCTATCAAAAAGATTAGTGTTTGAATCAATCCAGGTGATAATACGGAGACGTTTCGTCAGTCCAGGCTGAAATATTAACAACCATCAGATGCATTGCTATTCAATTTTTTTCAGACATTCATGGTCACACGACGATGTATCTGCTTGCATGGCTAAAGACCTGTTCAACAAAATAACTCAAACCTGGTCAAATGTATTGATGCACAAAGCAGCCATATAAGAACATTGCTTGAGTGTTATGAATATTATGACACATTTTGATACTACTGTTGCACTGACACATTTCGGTCTGTGCACTAAAAGTATTGCGGTTCGATACTCAGCCCTGTCCTAAATACAGAATCATAGATTTTTTTTTTTCAGCCTCTTCACTTTGTGGTTCACCTCATTCAGTTTTTGCTTCCCCGTGCTAAAACGTAGTGGGTGGGTGGTATTCGTCAAAAACCTCAAAGAGGAGGAGGCAAAAGCTTTTTTCTGTAGGAAGAGGAAGGAGAAGGAGAGGAGGAAAAAAAAAGAGGAGGTGGAGGTGGAGGTGGAGGTGGAGGTGGTGGGTATGCTGAGCATTCTCTGTAGTGCCTCGGGGCCTAGAATAGAGCTCTGATGACCTTGAGGGTGTCATATTGATCGATCAACAGTGAGGAGCTGTGTGTGCATGTGAGAGAGGGAGAGATGGAGGCGTGTAACTCCACCAAACAAGAAGAAAACTGAAACCTGCACTAATGATGAATCATTGATAAGTGGACACGAGAGAACTTTCTCCTTCCTCTGTCAGCTTTTCTTTTCCTCTTCGCCTCACTCCGTCTCACTTTTTCACATCTGCTTTCTCACTAAAGTATCTTCCTTTTTTGTCTCCTCTATGCTTTCTTTCAATCTCTCTCTCCCTCTTTACTTCCTGGCTGGCTTTCTTGTCAAATGTCAATTTTAGCATCCGTTCCATCTGTGACCATCTCCACATCACATTTACTGTTTTCAATCACTTCTTTTTTTTCCCTTTCTTGACATTTCTGTTGTTCCCGTATCAGGACTCAGGTTTATGTTGACGTTTTCTTCACCTACAGGTGCTTCAACACATATATAGACGCTGCTATGTCCTTCCCTCTGCCTGCACTGTCTGATCTGTTTTCTCTTTGAGCAGTCACTTTGAGAGGGTCATTACGTGTAATTTTGTAGAAACTGTTAAGCTTCCAGCAGTCCCATTTCAAGCCAGCCAGCTCACTCTTTCTGTTTCTCAGGGTCCAAATCTTTAGTTTTTTTTTTTTTTTTGCAACCTGCAACATTTTCACACATTGTACTTTGATCTCTCTTATAATAAATCTTAATTTGACTTTCTGGGTGAATAACTCACATCTTTCACTGACATGTACAGAATAAACCTCCTGTACCCATATCCACTTCATTTTCAGTAACAGCTGCTGGCACTTGAACTTCACAAAATTACTTTCCTTGTGAGCCAGTTTGTGGTGAAGAGGACTCATCCGGGATACAACTCCAAATTCTGTGAGGTGAAATGTAGCCTGAGTAGCTGCTGTTTCCAGTTTCAGACCATGATTTCTGTACATGGATCCGAGTGGAATGTCTCTACGGAAACAATGCCCCCAATTACTCCAGATAACCCTCACTGTTTGCAGTGATTTAAATGTACCCACAACTAAATAATCCACAGCAGTATTTTAGGGTTGTCCAGAATAACTGGGACAATAGTTTCTAGGAAAAAGAAATACTTTTTAAGCTTTCGATTTTTAATGCTGTGTGCACCACATATCGATGATTCCAGAAAAACCCTAAATTTAGCTCCACGTCCATGATTTCTAAACACAATTTCAAATGCGCCAGACTACCGTCAGTCCAGTCGGTGGCATTTCTTAATGTCTCATATATAAATAATCTTTTGCTTTGCATCATAGAGTCTTAACTCACATTTGTAGATGCAGCGAACTGTGTTTACTGGCAACAAGTTTCTGAAGTGTTCCCGAGCATGTAGTAACCTCCTTTATACAATGATGTTGGTTTTTAATGCAATGCAACCTGAGTGGGCGAAGTTGCTGTTACTGTGTTGGTTTTCTTCTCATTGCTTGCAGAGATTTCTGCACCAGTTGTTGCCCATTTTTATTGACCTGGACAGGAGCAGAATAATGCAAGCGATATAAGTAATGTGAACCAGCTACAGCTTTTAACTCAGACTCTCAGAAATTCATCCAGAGTCAGTGAGGCAAGTTGAGCTTTTCTCATGCGCACCTGTTCAATATGGTGCAAGGACACGCTCTCTTCACACTTTCTGATCACAAGTTCATCATCATCGCCAGCACTGACTTCGTTCATGTGGGGGTGTGCATGTGCGTCTGCGAGCATGTGTTTATGATTTGGAAGACCATGTTTCCATGACAAAGTGCTGTTTGTTTTCAGTTAGCACTGATAGTGTGCTGTCATCTGCGTCTATATTTCTGTTGTGTTGACATGAACTTTGCTCATCAGTCCGGTATAGGGAATATGTGGAGGTTTCGGTTATGTGGCTACAACTGTTGCTTCGGATTACTCACAACTCTCCGTCTGACTGGGCTGTCCATACATACTATACTATCTCTCAGTCTCTCTCTCTGCACGCGCACACATACCAATGTCAACATGCTGCAGGGCACATACATCTGGATGTATGTGAAGCGTAAGGGCAGAACTGAAGGGGAGAGGAAGTCGACAGTGGAAAGAGAGAAGGATGAAGACTCAAGGGGAGCAATCAGAAGGACAAAACCGTAATGTGACCTAAGATGAGTGGTGGAAGTGTACACACATGCAAAAATACTTAGACGTACAGCACATACACACAAATACAGATATGTAAGGGATGCTGAGAGGCATTAGAGAGATAATTTCCTTCAGGGAAACCTCATTCACCTCTCCTCTTGGAGAAAGAAGAAACCACACGAGACCATAAATACAAACACGCACATGCACACAATGTATATGCTAGCTGCTCCATCTGTCTGCACGCCTCCTCTCTGAGGGGGGCACAAATCAATCGCTGCCGAAATACTACATTTCAACAGTGCAACTGAGAGTCACACACACACACACACACACACACACACACGTACAAGGCACAAACTTTTTGATTTTGTCATTTTAATGTCAGATGTTAACCTTCACTGCTGCAAAAATGTGAATGGTTCACTGAAACATTATTCATTCCTAAAACAACTGTAAACAGCACAAAATTACTCAAATTTCTTCAGTTGCTTATCATAAATTCATCGTGCTTTTTCAACCAAAATGAATTAAACTAAAGTCAACTGAATGGAAAGCCAAGGAAAACACTTCCTGCACCAAAGTTATGTACTTTGGCACAGCTATATTTGTTCAGCTTGAATCACTTTAACAACAAAATTGAGCCAATGGAAATAAAACACTAACGCCTTTCGAACATGTCTGGATTTGCAAAACAGCATAATCGTTCATCACGTGTGTAGAAAAGGAAGGGCTGATGAAAGTGTTATCGTTAACAGTGAAGTATGAAAATGAGCAAAAATGAGGAGACACAGACACAAATCAGTTCTAATAAGTCAGCATGACAAATACGACAAGAGGAAATAGATTAGTCGTGCTTGTAGCCATTGCAGAAGTCACGCTTTGTTCTTTAAGTGTTTTTGAAAACTGTGTGGGAAATGGTCAGTGATGAGGAGAGTGTGTTTCAACAATGGCTACCACAACAGAATAGTTCTACATCGACAAGACTTCAGGAATTCAGTTTAGTCAACATGCGTGTTATTCACCAGAAGAGACGACTTCAAACAACAGCTGAACAGAATGGATTCATGGATACGTGATGATATAATAAAATGACGTGCAACTGAGCAACAAGTTGTTGTTTTTCCCCTCATAACCCGAACATCATGCATCTAGCCATCCCATCTTAAAATCAGACTTCAACTCCGAAGCTAACTAAAGATACCATGACGCAGAAAGTCCCCAGTTCAGTAGCAAGACAACTAAATCAATAACATTATCGTGATTTAACTTCACTTCTATAAATCTGTGTATGTAGCTCAACGTCACTCTATATCACAAAATAATCATGCATCTAGCAATGTGGAGGTGATATCAGTGGGTGACTCACAACTATAAAGCAAAACCCAAAGCACAGCTTAAAATAACAAATCAAAGAAAGTGGACATGTATAATTTTCGTAATGCACTAAAGGTCGGGTCTCTAGTTTTCATACATATATACTAGAATTATGTTCACTACATGTTGCTCAAGTGATTAACATTTTTAGTTGAACCTTGCTGGCCTTGTCAGTTTGGAAGGATCTACTATTACTTCCACTTCTATGCAATTAGTTTTTGATTTAGGTGTTTTTGGACAAATTATTTTAAATGTACTTTTTATGTATCCATGAAACCATCCGTGTTACATTTTAATAGCTCAAAGCTTTGATCTAGACATCCACAAATAACAAATTGGCATCACTTCTTGTTATTAATTCTGTATTGTTTATCCTCTCCCAGGATTTAAGCCACCGATTCAGATAAAAGTCAGGCGTCTTACCTTTGATGCCAAACTTGGAATTTCCTCCAAACTTGAGAATAACCAGCATTAGAAGAAAACCGGTGAAGGCGACAGCAGCAATGCCCACCACCACGTACACCTGCACAATGAAGAAACAGAATAATAAACCTCCTCCATACAATGCACACCACACCACAAGCTATTGACCACAGGATTTTCTAAAGCCTGGCTGTATCTCCCTATTGTACTGGGTTCATTCAATTACATTCGACACACAAACATAATCCAGCTCTGTTGTTTCTAGACAGGTAACACAAATAGAGACAAAAACTAACAGTCAACTGGCAATCAACAAAGAAATAGAGATGGAGGACAACAGAAATACATGACTTACAGCGACTCTGTCTTCAGGTGGGTCTACAGGGGGGCCCTCTGTTGATGAAGGAGAGAAAGGGAGAAGACTGAATAGAGAAGAGTAGCAAGTGGTGGTATACTTTATCTGCACTGTGTGGGAGCTGTTCTTGCATGTTACTACTGTATATCAGAAGTTAGGCCAACGTTGAAGTGTATACTCCTGAAACCTCCTGAACCCACATTATCTGAAGATTGATGCTCATCCTCCAATATGTAAAGTAAACAGCTATCTATAATGTTAGGATTATCTATTTCTATATTGTAATATAATGCTTCCAGTTTATGTTCATGTGAGGATGCTGATTTTTGCCTGACATGTCATCTTTCAGTGTTTTAGCACAATATCATGTATGTAGCCATCAAGTGTATTTTTATGAAAAAAAAACTTTTTATTGGGTTCTCATTTTTACAACCAGCCAGATGGAAACATTAAAAGCCAGCTGGAGACACTATTTTCAACCAACGCAAGGAAATAATGTTAGCTCAATTGCTACATCAGATAAAACCAAGCGAGCTGAATATAAGAAGATTTCTTCTTTGTACCTCAGTCTGAAGTCAAGTCAACCCTCTTTTTAAGTTTGACAACTCTCAAATCTGCCATCGTTATCATTGTAAAATATGTCTCAATTCATTTAACTGCAACGTTTGTGGCTGTGAGTGAGCAAATAAAAGATGTGGCAGTACCTGTGGTTACATCTGCACGAGCGAGGAGGTGTTGAGGAAAGAGACGACAAAGTCAAATTAGTTTCTGCACATTTCGACACGACTGGAAATTCTCTGACATGCACTTCACAAAAAAATGTTGTCAGTCATGCCTGATCTCTGAGCTTGTTTCAAAAACACAACCATGACACAAACACAATACACAAACCAACAAATCACA